>NW_026880701.1:0-32016 GCF_032173495.1 Musca vetustissima | reverse complement strand
GATGGGTAGAGATTGCAGCATTTAGGCATCTCTGCCATATAATGATACCTCCTGAGGAGATACAAAACTATAATATTGGGATCGAAATTGAGCCCTTCATCCCAAATAATCGTTAATTTCAATATTGGTCCCCTTTTAGGCATAGCCTCATATAACATTGCACTTTAAATTGCAGTAGTTTGAGGATTTTAAACCACATGTTCCGATTTTCACGATACATTTCACACGTCATTCTAGACTTAATTCAGTACGCTATGACAAATTTCGTGCAAATCAAAAGATTTCCAGGCAGATAGTCAGAGAAATTTTGAAGTGGAAATCTGTAACCCTTCTTAAGACATAAGAATAGAATAGGTATATTATTTAATATGTGTGATTACTTTTGATGCTATAAGTCCGCATCCACGCTGGATTTTAGAATTTTATTTAGTCTATGTTACTCAGTAAAATCTGTTTAGCGGATTTTGACTATTCAAACAAAACTTTTTTATTCTCTATATGTAGATTATTTATGTACAATGGGGAGTGCATTTATCTCTAATCGTACCGAGCTCATTTTTTAATGGATGATGTGTATATACGCCTACGTAATTCAGACAGATTTTGAAGACGGTATCTGTAACCGTTCTTAAGATATATCCATATTACATATTCAGAAATTTTGAGGCATGTTCACTATTGATGATATACCTCTTCATCCACGCGGAATTTTTAAACTTTATATAGCCTATGTTACTTTCAGGGCATGTCATGATATGCTGTGTAAATCTCATTAATATCTGTTCAGCGGTTTTTGCGTCTATCGGTAACATACAAATAAACAAACAAATTGTTTTCTATTTTATATATAGATTGGGTATTTTGTTCCATTAATTTTAAGTTAGGATGTTCATGTTCACATATAAAAAAGAACGCACGCAGTTATGCAATTTTTATAAAACAAAACATGTGGATATCATTGACTGTGATTCACTGCATATACCCCAGCCTCTGGTTTGTGGAGATATATGTAAAGACAGGTTTATGTTTTTTAAAGAGTTCACCATGTTCAGAGGGGTTCCATATGAGGTCCCTATAGACCATATCTTAGAATTTAATGTAGATTTTGAATAATTTTACGATTTGGGTAAAATCAGACATTCCAATGTTCCAATGTTCGTTCAAATTGAATCGGCTCGCATGATATTATAAAATTAATTTTCAGCAAAATTGTGACTACTTTCTGTGGGAGGTAGCAGAAAGAGCGAACCGAACTTGATTATGGGTCCCATCTTTAAACTTGCTTAAGGTTTGAAAGAAATATTACGATGTGCATATTTGGCATAAAATGGGACATTTCAACAAATTTTGACCTTTTGTATTTTAGAAGCATTTTGTGGTGGAGGTACCAGAAGGAGTTGACCGATATTCCCCATCTTCGGACAAACCATTATAGCATTTAACTTATCAACTACTAAATGTATGTGATCATATGCTTTGACAATGTCCAGATTGATAGTCTGAATGAACTGTAGGGAGATGTTACCGCTACACCTAATAAACATCCAATATTACAATTATGTGATGGAAATTTACTGCATCTACTATATGAAGGCCTTTTGGAGATTTTGGAAGCAGTGAGAAAATTTCCGAAATTATAGAAAATATACTTCGAATTTCTCGAATCTTCGACCTTGCATTTAAACTTAAATTTTAAATGTGAGAGGAACAATGTATGTATTCCGCAGAAGGAAATTTTGAATGTATAATGACCTGCACTCCATTATAATTGTTTGACGTGCCGTTTGATCCAAACCCAACCTGATTATTGTGTTTATTATAATGAAAGAGAATTATTTCTCCATTAATCGTCCTACATTCACGTAACAAAGGAAACATTCCTTGACTTTTTTAGTTCCCTTTCTAAAAATCTAATACATATTGATAGATGTCCCTTTGTTCTTTCCGCGCCCTCCTTTATTTGAAAATATGATGCAGACTTTTGAAAAATCTCCCTTTGCTAAATCTGAATATTCGATCCAAGAAACCCGATCGAACAAATTTATTTGAAATTATCTCTTGCTTCCAATTTTTTTATTTGTCGGTGGTATTTAAACAAGGTTTTTTAAGTCTTCCGCAATAGAAATTTTAAAAATATAGATTTCACTTCGAGAATTAGTTAAACAGTTGAACCAGATATAGTGTTTGGACAAATCTAGCCTTGTAGATATTTGCAGCTTCGTCATTTAACTGCTCAACATTCTGTATGTAACGTATAAAATTAATTTTAAACGACGCAACGTTGCACAGGAGTCGAAAGCACTGATCAACTTCTAAACCAATTGAGATATGTTACTGAAATTTTGAACAAATTCTGTCTATACCTGTGGGAATTAGTTGATCGAGTATGCATGTTACGTAATCCTCCTATATAAAGGTACCCACGATTTTGGGGTTTTGATCATTTTCGACAAGTTTTTAACCAAATTGGTTGCAGTTTTATATTTTCTGATATAAAATGTCGATATCTTAAAGATTGTGAAAACATTTGTCGATGGAATTGACAGTAATTGGATAAGTTCGGTTCATGCAACAATAGCATGTAGCACAGAAAAACTGTAAAATATTGATTTTTACCAAATCTTATAATTTGACTTCATATCTATATGTCTCAAAATTGTATTTGGAATAAAAACGATTTCAATAAATAATTCATTCCGTTTAATTGTATCAACAATGTATATGAACATTATACGAAATACAATGAGAGTAATTTGTCAACGTTTTTTAAACAATTTGTCGCAAAAAATGTTGAATTTCAAAGGAAATAACAAAATAAATATATGCAATAAAATTCTAGAGAAACCCTTAGACTATTTATTTAGACGCATTGGAAAACAACATTGAAGCATTTATTCGTGAAATTTTGGAAAGAGTTTGCCAAAATTGGACTAAACGGAGAGAAAATTGAGGCGCAGTCGTGGCCAACATTTGCATGAAATAATCTTCAAAAATTAATTTATGTGGTATCTACTAAAAATTCAAATAAAGATTTAATACATTTTTGGAATTTTTATTTTTGGAAAAACGTCCCTATAGATCTTTAAAAGTACTCTTTATTTTCTTTGGGGTTTTTTTTCAATGTAAGATAAACCCATTATCTCATAAGATGCCTCCCACTTTGAAGAATTAATTGCCATTTTAATTAATGCAATTAAATGTCCATTATGAAAAGCTTTAGGCGATGTGTAATATTCATTCATTATTTATTGTTTCTTCGTCTATGATTTGTACAAATAATTTTCAATAAATAATACAAAAGTACTGTCTAATTACAATTTAACAGCTATGGATAATTATGTAAGTTATGAACAAGAAGTGAGGTTGTTGTCGTTATGTAACGTAATGAACTAGAATGTCACACATTTTTGATTATATAATAAAAAGGTGGGGTGGGGGGTACAAAAAATGATGAATGTTTACATATTTGTTTTTTGTTTCATTATTATTTATTTAGCGTATTCGTTTTTGTCAATAAATTAAAATAAATTAATTTGTTTTCTTTTTTTTAATAAATTACTACAAACTAAGACCATAATGGTTCTTTTCGAGCGTGTCGAAAAAAAGGCACATTTTTGGCATGGTAAATGCTGCTGCTACTACTTCCGCACAATCCAAAAATCGTCGCTAGCTAACGATTTATTGGGCATTTACTTGACCGGCATAAGCCAATTCTTGGGCATCATTCATGCTGCGAGCATATGGGTAGGCAGACGAAGCACCCGATGACCAGCCACCAGTGGAGGCACCAGACCAGCCAACATTGGAACTGTAGGCATTACCCAAAGAACCACCCAATTTACCGCCGAGCAATTTCGAGCCACCTAATAAGAGAGCCAAGAACAAGGCAATTTTGGCAACAATGATGGCCTTGGTGGTCAACAAAGCCAAACCGCCCAACAAGAGGGGTACAATGGCGAAAACTTTAGCACCGATGGCCAAGGCAATGGGGCCAATCATTTTCTTCAATTTACCGCGGCCTGAGAAGGGAATTTTGTTTTAGTTTTTATATTTATAATTGTGGGATTTTTTAAGGTTTCTCATCTTACCTTCATCCAAAGCACGAGCAATTTCTTGGGTAGCTTCAGCGGGTACCTTAACTTCCAAATTGTGTGTGCTCAAGAAATCGGTGGCACTTTCAACGGCCATATCAACCAAACGACCAGTACGTTCATCAGAATCTTCAGGCAATTGAGAGTAGACATCGTTTTCGCTCATGGCACGGCCGGCACGTTGGGCAGGGGTGGCGGGATCTCTGTGAAAGGAACGAGATGAAATTGTAAAATGAATTTAAGTTGAATTTTAAATTAAATTTTAATAAAAATGTATATGTTGGAGAAATGCATTTTTTGTAATACCATTACATTTTATTGAGAGCTAGGGAACCCTCTGGGAATATTTCCAAAAACAAGAGATAATTACTAATCTACTATCAGCTTCAAAATTAAGTCCGGAGCTTTAAATCGAAACCCACTTTTCAAACTCAAGAGGTATGAGTAATTTTTATAATATTGAATGAGACTCCAGGAACATGAAATCTGGTTCAGGAAATTCCGATAGATTTATTTCCAACCTGGAGATTTGCTATAAGCCTTAAGGAAGGATATAAGGAGTTAAGCAATGATGCGTGGATTTTTATTAGAATACTCCTTATTAGGAGAGATCTTCTTTTGCGGTAATGACTGAAGCATTTTCTATGAATGATTTCAACAAAAAGGGCGTTTGGTCAAGATTTGATTGAAAAAAAGAGATGGATATGGAGGCTTCAATTAAAAGCTGGAGGTATTTGGAGCTCTCGAGTTATATGGAATTTGCTCTTCAAATTATGTCGAACATATTGTAAAGGATAGGGTGACAAAAATGTCCTACTAATACATCCAAATACAGACTAATGAAGAAATGCCGAATAAACGATTATTTTAAATATCAAAGGCAGTGATAGAGTTATTTCAAAGCTAGAGACTTTCTATTAAGCCTGGAACAGATATGGAAAGACGATTACCATTTATCCTGCAAATGACTAATTCTAAAAAAATAAGGAAGAGAGTCAGCTCTTGATGAAAATTTACTTTAAAAGTGAGGCATTATTATTCGGTCTTTAAGTCACATCCAACAGGTCAAGACTTTGTATCCAAATATATATTTCGAGACCCACCGACTGTCTGATCAAGAAAGACAGAATAATAAAATATGTCATATCTTCATCTAAATGCCCTGGTCGTATTTTAATATTTTCATTCAGGCCTGAGTAGTGAAAAATCTGGATCAGGATTCCCTACTGAGATATTTTAAAGCAGGTATGGTGTGATTGGCTTAATTATCCGTTCATAAAATTAAATGAGGGATAAATAGGTCGTATTTTGGGTCCAAGGGATTTGGAGCCATTTGATCATATTTTCTACAACACTTGGAAAAATTCTCACATATTTTTACACTCGACCTTATAGGGCAGATATAGGAAAGGTTGAATAAATTTTTATAATTTATAATTTTGTTTAATTGAATTGTCTTCTCGATCTTTTAGTGATTCTCTGTCAATTTTGCAATTGTATTTTATCTCACTTAATTGTTCTTTCATAATTATCAACATTTTTGATATTCACTTATGAATTTTCACTTCGAATTGTTTTTTTTAATTCCTCTGTCTCTTCTTCTTCTTTTTGCATTTCAAATAATTTTCAATATATTTTATTTTTCACACACACCTCTTGAATGTAACACCATTGATCAATTCAATATTGCTGCTGCGGGCGGCACGATTCAGGGCTGTAATACCCTTAACGGCCAAACAGGTGGTCATATCGTCACTTTCCAAACAAGAACCCAAATAGCGGGCAGCACGGCCAAAGGTCGAATCGGTTTCGATTTTATTATCTTGTACACTGGGAGCGGCCCAGGCACAGCTGGCAACGACCAAGCAAACGGTGGCGATGGCGAATACTTTCATTTTCAAAATTTATTTTTTTCTCGAAATAACCCGACACGTATTATATAATCCTTTTTCTTGAAGGCTGCTAATTTTTCTTTTCGTTTTTGGTTTGTTTGGTTGCGTGCAACACTAATGATGGTTAAGATGCTTTTGATGTCAACTTCTTGAGAGCAACTGCTTTATATACCAAAAAAAAAGGTTTTCAGTTTCTTCTGCAGTCGCAAACTCACAAACAATTTTGTTTCAGAGTTTAAACGGAGAAAAAAACAACGAAAATTGAAACCATTACAAAATAATTCACAAAAGCAAACATTGTTTTATGTTTTTTTGTTATTGTGGCCGGCAACAACAACGACGACGATGGCAAATTACTTATTGTTAACAGAGAGGGTAAACAACATCACACAGTGTGTAAACTGAGTATGCGCAACAGCGACATCAGCCCACAGCAGCAGCAGCAGCCGCCAACGAAGCGGCCAAAAATTGGGATACAATCTCTTGCCAATGGGGCCAACAAGCAGAGGAAATAACACTTTTGTTGCTCTCTGCAGAAAACAGAAAACAACACCGCCACACAGTCCAACATCCAAGCAAAAGTTGTAAATAATCAATAGCAACAACAACAACTACACACGATGCCGTTAAGAGCACGACATTTTTGGTTGTGGAAGATCATAAAAAAATAACACAGCCATACGTACTCGTTCACTTTCATGCGCTTACTCATTCATATAGATCTTCACGAACCTGCACACACACACACTCACACACAAATATCAATCATCAAAAAAGCACACATAGCCACACACAAAAAATAGCACGGTCATAAGACTGATTGTCTGGCTAAATGCTGTTACTGCTGCTGCGGCTGCTTCTACTGCCGATGTGGTTAGTTAGTAAGCCGGGTAATCTAAAATGTTTACAAATCATGCGTGCGCATAATAAGAAAGTCGGCGGCTGCTTTTAAATTTCAGTTTCATTTGCCAACATAATATGATGCAGCTCTCTGATATCAGAGGCCTATTAACTTCCCATGTGAACGGAATAACATTCGGCTGCAGAGATGCATGCGAACAGATAGCTTCATTCATTCACAAATCGAATATTCATTCATTGATAACCCGGTCAATTTAGATTTCATCGTGAATTAATATAACGTATACGTCCCGTTGATCTCGATCATAGTAACTAGAGAGAGATTTTGTGTGACAAAATGAAATCAGTACGAACTGAAGTTTTGGAATTCAATGTTGTTATGCCCTGTTATAGCTTCATAGACCAAATAAAAAAATTTTAGTATTAAAAATGCATTTAACAAGAATAGACCCATCTCCATAGAACTTTTGGTTCCATATTTTGTAGTGACTCGATAAAAACAATAAGAATTAAGTTAAATTTGACAATAATCAGGAGTGGTTAAACTATGTTTGTGTTGACAGCGCGACATACCACATGATTTTTTCTCAAACGGCGTTAGAGTAAATAAAGTATAATTGATGATAGCTTGTGTTTATTTTTTACTAAAAATAACACATAATTGTTCCCAGACTCTATAAAAATTGCTTCGAATAACGACCAATAAATGATTTTTAGGTGCTTTGAGGATAAAACTAAATTCTGACTAAAATTATATTTGTAGGTTGATAACTTCCAAAATTTTCGGTTTAAATTTTTTAAAGCTCCTTTATCCTAAAATTTATATGCCTTTTTAGCAGCTTTTTCCAGATCTGCGTAGTCAGAGTCCATTTCGAGTGGTGGGGTGAATTTACTCTCCATATGTGACCCTTATTTAGGTTTGCTGAAAATGTTGAGTGCAACGCATATTTAATCACAATTTTGACAATGTGTTGGAGAGGAATCACATGGTATCGACCTATATATAGTCGATATTTGTACTAAATCTATTTTTATACCCTTCGCCACACGTGGTTCCTTTTGAGAATATGCGTAGAATCACTTTCTGAGCCGATTTATGCATGTCCGTCCGTCTGTCTGTCCATGTTAAATTGTAAACAAAGTACAGATCGCATTTACGATTGGATGAAATTTGGCACAGTTCATTTGTTCGGCCCAAGGACGAACCCTATTGAAAATGGGAAAAATCAGTTCAGATTTAGATATAGCTCCCATATATATTTTCGTCCGATTTAAGGTAAATGGTGTACCAGTGTCTCTATATATCTTTCGATTTGCACTAAATTTGGCATATCGTACTGAATTAAGTCTAGAACGATGTGTATTAAATTTCGTGAAAATCGGTTCAGATTTAGATAAAGCTCCCATATATATTTTCGTCCGATTTAAGGTAAATGGTCCAGCAAATACCCTATATGTCTTTCGATTTGTACGAAATTTGGTATAGTGTACTGAATTAGGTCTAGAATGATGTGTGTTCAGTTTCGTGAAAATCGGTTCTGATTTAAATATAGCTCCCTTACTTTTTTTTGTCGTAGTGGACCTTTTAGAATGACACGTGTACGGATTGATTAAAATGAGTTCATACATTTGTATGTCAGTGCATGTAGAGTAGATGTAGCAAAGTGTTTTTTGGGACATTAGAATAAGTATCCGAAAAGTACTAAATTGTACTAATTTTGGTAAAATTTCGTAGCTAAAAACTTTAAATTTAAAATGCCAAATTAAGCTTGAAAAGTAGGGTCGATATAAGGAGGTGTTTTTGAAAGTATGTAGTCATGTATACGAAAAGTACTGAACGGTCCTGAATTTGGTACAATTTGAATTTGGAGGAATGGATGGAGTTGAAATCCTGACATTTGAAGTTAATTTTACCGTCTAAATGTAGGATTTTATACATTTGTACTTATGAGTACGAAAAATAATATATTTGGTTTTTTAGTGAACCAATAGATCTGGAAAACTGAAATTTGGAAATAAGATTTCTACTGTATTGTAAAATTGAGGTATGTTAGTAGAGCTGAAATCCTGAAATTGGGTAATTTGAATTGCATGATGTAAGTAGTTAAGGGAATGTTGTACTTATGTGCACTAAATTTTATACAATTTGGATTTAAGTGAACCGATATAGCTGGAATCCTGAAATTTGGAATTAAGATTGGGTATATGGGTAGGTTTGGAAATGCGTAACTATGATTGTTATGGTCGATATTGTTTTAAAATAATTCCCACATTCGCTAACAAGGTAGCGGGAATATTCTAGTATAGTATATTTATAATGCTAGTATAGTATATATATAATAATATACTAGCTAGTATATTTATAATTTTTCAAAATATTGACCCTTGTTAAGGATGTCCCAGAAAGATCATTGAACTTCATAAATGTTTAGAGGTAAAAATTCTGTTATGAAACAGACGATTTTTGGTATCTCCAGATTCTTGGTACACAAATACTCCAAGCATAGTTTTTCACCCTTAGTGCCGGTAATTAAGTATTTAATATTGTAAGAGTGGAATTTGTCATAGCCATGTTTTAGCTTGTTTGCTATTTTGAGGATTTCGGGCGCGTTTTCAACCGAATCGGTAATTTTGGCTTGTTTAATTTTACTTCTAGTCCCCTACACGCAATCCGGAATTTTCAGAAATAAACTATAAGATTTTTTTTACTCACGACTGTCAGTAATAAAATTTCGTCCACTATGAGAATATAAATATTTATCTCCCTTTTAGTGTAGTGTCATTTTTACGGGAACTTCATATGCCCACGTTTGGGAACATCTGAAGGTATTGCAAAATCTACAGTCTGAAATAGATGTCGATTTATGATTATGATTAAATCGATATGATTTTAAATTATACCTAACCTTCAAAAGACACACATAAACGATGTCGTTGTTATGTTAGACCTGACCACTTTTGCAGTGGTTAAATTACATTAGTTTTCTGTACTGTACATAGTTTTCTGTTTCATTCAAATGAGAAATACTTTTGAAGTATGATACATATATTAGATTTAGACTTTGTTGAAAACTGGGAAAGGATAATATTTCTATGTGTGTATTAATCACACCCCTATTTCGATTCATACTACTGGTATTATTGTCTATATTGTCGTGATGTACAAAATAATTATTAAAAGTACACTAAATATTTTATTCGAATGAATAGCAAATGTCCTTGAACACTTATTAACTATTACCAATAGTCATGAATAATTTCTAAATGACGGCTTTGTCATAACACGCATTTTTCTCCCTTAAACTCTTCAAAAATGTATTAACATAGGCAAAATCGTTGTCTTAAAAAAATAAAAAAGTAAATATCTTAAGCAAGTAAATACAAATATACACATTTCATCATCACAACGATCAACAGCACTGTGCGTCATCAGTGTCATCTCTTTTTTTTCATTGTACGCCGTAGTTTGTTGACTACGATCAGTAAGAGAGTTTACTTCAATCTACACTTGTTGCGATCGAGAAATGAAAACAAACCCAATTTTTATTTGCCCATTTTCGATTTCGAAATTTCTTGCCCAACCTTTAAAGTTCCCTATTTTTTCTTCTTCTCAATGAGTTTTTTTTTCTCAGGCGTTAAATATTTGTATAGCGATGTGTGAAATTGTGAAAATTGTGTGAGGTCTTTTGTTTGATGACCTAAATATTTTTTCTCAATAAAATGAAAAAAAATCAGGTGTAGTATTTTTTTAATTGGTCACATTGATTTGCACTTGTCCGATTTATTGTGAGGGGAGGGAGACAAATATAGATAATATTGGTAATACAAATATTTTAGATAAAAAATCATCTTGAAAATATGTAGTAGAAATGTTTGAATTCATTATTTTTTTCTTTTTTTTTGCAGGTATGAATTAAAGATGTCCCAATGTTGCAATCATCAGGTAATGACATTTTGAAAGCGATTAATGAAAACAAGTTTTATGGAAATGCGATTTAGGTTCTTTTCATCAATATTGCACATTAGGGTTATGAATTTTTTACTGTTTCCTAAAAAAATAGCTGTAGCAGAGTGAATAAATGACGCCGCAGAAAAGGGGACATTTTGAGTCGATGAAGTATCAGTTTAACATGACCAATGTTAAATACGAATACAAAACATGCAAAGAAGGCCAGAAACTCTGATGATGAATGATCAACCGCCAAACCACTTGGTGCCAATATCATCCATTCGTTCAAGCGAATGAGTGGAAGGAAACGATTTTATCCACTCTAACTAGCCCAGCGATACCTTATTGTTCCGAAAGTATGTAGGACTTATCGAAAAGCATTGTCGAAAGTCCTTGGGATTATGTCAGTGAGCACCACACGAGCAAAATATGTTTGAACCAGTGAGCGGAGCAGTATAGTCGGACGGAGCCGACCACTTTCTGTGATACTACATTCTGAGATTGGGCAATATTTCGTAATATTTGCATCCTCTTAATCGACCAGAGGCCAACAAATATTAATAACATTCAGTACAGCTCTTATAATTACTTGTCCAGATTCATTTAACCATGGGTTGTGTTGTGATGTTCGGCTTTCAATTGTCGCCTACAGATCAACTCAAAAAAAAAAAAAAAAAAAAAAAAAAATGGGTTTCGGTCACTTCATCCCAATATTATTAATTGAACATTGCCGAAAATTATAGACGTTGTCCTTGACCATACCTGGAACCTCATGGAAAATTTCCAAGCGATCAGCGCTATATTTCCGTCCTCTAGTGTGGTAATGAGCTACTAAATAATATCTGAATACGTAAGCACCTGTAAATATTTAAGTGTAACTCCTACATCCGAGTACTTACGACAACATAATTGGTATCAATTTTAAGGTCAACCACTCCTCTTGGATATACTTTCGACATCTCGGGTCTATGTCATTCAGGGGTAAATATATACGCTACAGGAGATAAATTTTGTTATTATTCACACAAAAGTAAGGGTCCATTTGACCCGCTAAATATTGATCGATCTTAATCAAAACAGACATGCTTATTCTTTGGTCCGATCCCCTTCTCCATGTAAAAATTCGCGATGTCTGGGCTATAATTGCGGCCTCTGGAGCGACCAGAAAAACCGACAAAAATAAAGCTTTTGGTCCATTCCATCACCTAAATATTATTCGATCTTTACTAAAAACAATAGGGGTCTTCATTGGCCAGAACCCATCCTACATGCAAAATTTTGTGAAGATTGGTCCATAACTGTGGCCAGTATCGTGCTTACAAATTATAATGGACAGGGGGACAGACGGATGGACGGACGGGCACACATGTCTAGATCGACTCAGGTAGTCGACATATGACGATTGGTGTTACAACTCTTGGGGCTGCACCAAGCTATAATACCCTGACAACATAGTTGTGTAGGGTATAAAAATGCTTCTTATGCATTATTTATTTGGAGAGGAGAATCACGCTCTTTGAAGGTACATACCTTGAGAGCTTTGAATATCAGGCCGTGGGCTTAATAATGAATACAAAGAAATTAAGTTGACTACGCTAAGGTGGGAAAATTCTAACAAATGCGGAAAGTCTCCAGAATGCTACCCTCAGCTTACTGAGACAAGTGATATTCCTTGGGTAGATTTCAAGCAGATCTCAAGCCCATGCAGTGTTATAATAGGATTATTATACACTCTATTTCCGCTTTTATTCATTTATCTTTAATACCACAGCAATATGTAACATATGTACATTTATTAAAATAGATAAAAAAGGCATTTCACTTTGCAAAAGCTGAAGCCAAATTGTAAACTCGTGTAAACATAACACATTAACTGTGTCATGCTTGTACAGAATTGCTCCGGTTTTTTTGGATTACATAATAGGTGTAAATTACTCTAAATTGTTAATTTTTTTATTCACGCAAAAAAATCAAGTAACAATTTCCATTTAACCGTGTGAATTCGTTCCAATTTGGTTAACATCATCCGAACGCCAGTATTTAGGCTGTTGTTTGTTCGTTCGTCGGTTCCTTCATTCATCCATTCATTCACAAAAACAAGATATCCGCCAAAATACATAAAAATGCCATCAGAGAAGAGCTGCACACCACTACTACAACTCTTAGCTCTCAAAACTGGAATAAATAAAGCACGTTTTCATAACCACAATTTTCTTGGCACAATGAATGTCGTCACAAACTATCAAAACCGGCAAACAACCTGGAAATGACAACAACAGCAATGGTCTGCAGAAATACCAGAAACCAAGCTCTCTGACGACTGGTCTCTGCTGCACTTGCACTTGATGTTTTCGTACATACAACCTCCATCAGCACCTCCAGTGGGCCCAGTCAAAGCCGGTTTTTGTGATGAACCTGTAATACAATAGCACAGGTTAACAAACAAACGGCACACAAAAGCCGATAGAGTCCAAACTAAGCCACCGCTGGCGGTAGTGCGTCAACGGTATTACGTATTGAATACTTATGAGCCAGCCACCAAGTATTTTGGGTACTGTCATCAGATACGACTACGTGCAAAATTCCAAGAAACCAAGCGACAACATTACATAACTTTCACTGGCTAGCTTTTAACTTGGCCGCTAACAATCTCAACCTTGTTGGGCAGATGATGGAAACCTGGGTGACAGGGAGAGGGCAATGTGATTTTACAGAAAGGAATTTTTACTGGTTGACCGACCCACTAAACCAATCATCAAATCTAAAAAACCCAGCCCCTCCACCGTGTAGTTTGTAGAAGAAGATAATCGGCATCAATGATGATGTTAGTGGTGGTGCTTCTGTCGTCAGAAGCCACCGCTGCCTGTGAATCATTCACACATTCCACTCGATATCATGCATTTTGATTGTGAGGAATTTAAAGTTATGCAAATGAGCGAGGTGTCCATATCTTGATCTACGATTTATCTCAATAAATGCCATAATAAGAAAATCAGAAAAACAACAAAAAAACAGCATCGATAAAAAAGGCCTAACCCTGAATCAGCGAAAGTAATGAATTCATTTTATGCATGTTGATGAGCAGCAGCAGTGACAGCAGATGGTGATGCTGCTGTTCATAACTGGGTTGTCAAACATTGACAATGAAATGCTAATTTACAACCATTTTGTTGTGTCTCTCTTGACCTACCTTAGCCAAATGGGATGGATATTTTAATTTGAACAAATCTATTTTCACACTTTATGTAGGTCGGAATCTAAAAATAACAAACAAGTAAAACAGACAGTAATCGTAAAGGAATTTGTTTCAGAGGAATTTGTAATAAATTACAAATATGCGGGGCTTAGAGAAATTGTATAAATGTCTTTGGGAAACAAGTGCACTTTTACTAAAAAAATACTGTTAGATATTAAATATGTTTTCATGAACTGAAAAAACTGTTGAATTGAAACCTGCATTATGGCCCACCTATTAAATCATAATGGGGGGTGATGAGACGATTGTCGATGTCATTTACAATACCAAAATTCAATTATTTTTTCTGGCGCTATATGGGTTAAAGAAAAGTCCTTCTTTTCGACTGCGGGCTGAAATAATTTTTATTATTTTTTTTTTTTTTTGCAACATAGTCAGGCGGAATCGTTGTTTTTATAAAAAAAAAACAACACAATACAGTGGGAAAGGTATGAAATTGTTTGTAAATGCCTTGTTAACCTCGAAGTGAGGCACCAGCGAAATTCTCATGCAGTTTATGTCGTTGGTCAGCTAAGTACTTCGCTTTGTTACAAGAGACATTTGGGTATGAAAGGTTTTTTGTATAGAAGCAATAGCTTCTGGGGAGAATATCCCAACAAAAAACTGAGGGAACTGATGAGAATCAGTGACGTGATCCGAAACTATAGTCTTCCCTGCCTTACCCCTAGGCAAACAATGCCATACATTCCCCACTAATAAATAGTTGTTTTTTTTATAAAAACAACAAACTGGGATTCAGCCTGACTATTTTGCAAAAACAAAATACAAATGGTATCCCAAATAAACCGCCAACACTACTGATTATTATTTTTTTTATACAATGTTGATCTATTGCTGTAGGAAGTACCAAAAGGAGTACACCGTTGTCTAAAACGGTATCCGAGCGGTTGAATTTCCTCCCACCCTTCGATCGGTTGAAGGTGAAGCTGACAACGGTCTCTGGGACTGTCAAGCGTGTTTTGTGGACCGAGAAACTCACTACGGTTTTTGGGACTGTCAAGCGTGTTTTGTGAACCGATTGGGGCTTGAGTAGGCGTGTGATATTTTGGTGGGCCTGTGCAATTTATGGTGTACCTATATGGTAGAGAACTGTCTCCTTCGTGTCAGCGGTCGTCATGTTAGCATGTCTTCCAGTGTGTCGCACTGTTTACACAGAGGCGTAGCAAGTGCTGGAGCCGTGCCGCTTGATCTTGAGGTGAGATGTAGGGTTATCAAGTATAAGCTTATGCGTGATTTGCAGTTGGATGCGGATTGTTGGTTCTGGCCTTCTGATATGGTGGATAGGGATAGTAGGAGGTACAACATTATCCTTCGGAAGTGTGTTGTTGATAGGTTGAGGACTAGGTGACTTACAAATTTATTCGTCACGCAACGTTCGTAGTGGACCGGCCAAACTTGGTTTCTTACTGACGGGACACGGGTGCGGGATGACTGAGGACTGGAAGCATATACTGACGGAATGGGTATATCGAACGGAGGGGCGGATTCCTGTAGTGTTCTTGAAGACGATCGGACCCTTAGTTGTTTAAATAGTTTTTCTCGTGATGCACTTAGAGGAAGGACATTACTTAAAGGAGGTGGTCCACGTGCATAGCCCCCTTGCAGGGGGGCTCGGTCGTTTGCATCGGTTGTGATTGTTGTTGGTGCGGTGGTTGGCAAGGAGCGAGCTGACTGCTGATGATTGTTGCATCGTGGTCTGTTTCACGAGGTTCACGCCTCATGTTTTGAAGGCTTTCCGTGAGGGTGGTTTCGTTGAGTATTTGTGTTGTGATGTCCGTTGCTGCGGTCCTTTGGGCCCTTGGTGCAGTATGTGAGGACAGCTTGTTAATTGTTTGTGTTCCCTGTACTTGTACATCGTCGTTGCTGCCAGTGGCAGGGTTCTGCTTGTCACTTGTGAATTTTTTGCTACGGAAACGTGGTAAGTGTATTGTGTCGTTTATTTTTGTATTGGGATACCAGCCCAGACTTCAAACTGGGAGTGGTTTCGGTCTCGTGCCTGATCGGTTTTTATACATACCACGGGTGTCAGGTGCCCCTGGATCTGTCGATCCGCCTGACAGTTAGTGTGGGCCCTGGGGGTTGTGGTTTCGCCACTCACCAAGGGGGAGAGTGTGCCTTCTGCGTGCTCTTCAATTGGTATAGGTGGGCGTAATACCGCCTGTGGTTCAGCCACTGTAAGGAAGGCCAAATGACAGGTACACACACAAATTTCTCCAGACACTGTCTAAAACGGATTTGGCCCAAAGAAACATCGGGTCTAAAACTAATATTACACATAAGGCTGGTGGTATACAAATGGACTGTACTCAGTATTCATCGGCATACCTCTTCCGCTACATCGACTCATGACATAGTTTCTGTGGATCTCCCTAAACCGAAATAGTATTCAAAAGTCAGGACTGAGGGTATTTGCATCATATTTGATCCAAAATAATACGTATTCTCTTGTTTGTATATCGTATTCTCGAAATTTTGTATATCGTATTGAATTGAGAGTGGAATAACATGTGTTAAATCTAATAGAAATCGGTTCAGATTTAGATATAGCTCCCATATATATTTTCATCCGATATTGCGTAAATGTTGCACCAATCTATTCTTGGTTATCAGATTGACACGAAATTTCTCACAGCGTATCATATTGAGCCTAGAATGACGTTATTGTGTTTTGTAGAAATTGGTGAAGATTCCGACATATATATCCACTGATTTCATGTTAATCATTGTCCAAATGTTCATAAACGCCTCTGAATCTGCCCGAGTGAAATGAAATTTGGCATAGATTGAAGAATGACATGTGTATGAATTAAATTAAGTCGGTTCACATATAAATAAAAATTACATTTTTAGGTTCGTACATCTTCATATCAATGTTCTTTCAAAAATGTTCTTCTTGAGCACACAGATATATCCTCAATTATTTAAGACAAATTTAAAAACCGGCCTTACTATATGTATTTCCAATATTAAGCAAAGCAATACTCTGGGTCTTAAATATTATATTTTTACTTGAAATCAATAATTTTCTGTTTAATATTTCTCATTCTTATCATTAAAAAATGTGGTATGCAAAGGTATTTCACTTAACAAATTTTACCTTGATTTTGAACATAAACATTTGTTTTCTCATTTCGTTTTCATTTTCATTTCATTCATCAAAAGGCCATAAAAATAAGCTAAAAGAATTTTGTTTTACAAAATTGTTTGTGTATTCGGTTCAGTTTGGTTGCTGATGATGATGACATTATATGTGACATTTCATTCATTCATGCCTTCAGACATTCCGTGACGTACCGTCATCGTTAACGTATCTTGATGTGCGTGTATGTGTATGGTTAACAAATCTTCTGTTAACCTATTAACCGACAATCCATTTAGTTAACTTAAAGAGATTTTAGTAGGTTGTTTCTTGTTGTTGTGTTTTGCCTTTTTTCTTCAACACGTTTTGTTCCCCTGCAAGTGTTAGGTACGTGTGTATTTTGTGCGTACCATCTATCTAAAACAAAAACCAACATCAAAAATCATCTAATGGTCACTATTGAGTTTTTGTCTTCCCTCCTTGTGTTATGCATGGCAGCACAGCTTAAATACTTCAGACCAGAAATTGTGAGCACACAAACAATGGTTATGTTTATAATTCTTGAATAAGAGGATTTTTAAGGTTTTGATGGCTCTACTAACTTTCATGATTATGATTTGATGCCTTAAACACTCGTGCTCGGATGATAGTGGAGTTTTCTGGGGGAAAACAGTAAAGCCTCAATAAGATGACGACAGCAAGGTTTGGGTCGATTTTCAATTGAAAATCGGAAAATCGAACAGCGGAGCGAACTATATCGGAATGAAAAAGGTAACATCTTGAAAAGATAACGTCATTCTCTAAGCTAATTTCTTCGATGTAAATTTCTGAAATACATATTAAACATACACATTAAAATTACTTTTGAAAAAAATTACATTAAATTTGGAAGCTGACATACATCTGGGCTCTTATATAATGCTAATAGCTATATATAAATGTCCCGCCCCAGTATCAGTATTTTGAAAGTGACTGTTCTTTCGATATAGGTCCATTTTTGGATATAGCTTTCATAACTTGTTCCCGCCCACATTCAGTACTTTGAAGATTTTATCGATATTCTTCTACCGAATCGGCTGTAATTCGGAGAGTGAAACAGATTTTAATTACCAAGATTACTGATTAGCCCGATTACAGAACGGTTGTTCCATAAGGCGAGCTTAAAAAAGATTTCCATGCGCGTCGGCCTTGTGCGCATCTCCATTGTTTCTGTCTCACTCCGATAGAGGTTTATGTGGATGGCATCGATCAATTCTGATACAGAAAACGATCTCCTTCGGAGTTGGTTATCTTCTCCTCGGCTCCCTCGCTTTTCTTGCTAGGTGGTTCTCCCTCTCTACTTTGTATGGCATCCTCCTCTCCAATCCGTGCCTTCCCAATCTTGAATTAGATGGCGTTGAACACGTAGAGACTTGACCATACTTGCCATGGAAGACCTGATCAAGTCTACCAAAAGAAGAGTCCCTCCTTGTGAAAACCCCCCTTTCTTTTCACCAACAATGTCTTGTTCTGCAGACCAAAGACTACGAGCATGCGTTCTGTCGTGAATTCACTGTCCCAACCTCTAACGAAGACCGTTGCCTTTTGTAGTTGGAGAATGTCTCTTTTCCACACCAGCTTGAGTTTAGTAGGCCTGTTTATGGAGACGGTATTTTCTACTAATTTTCCAAGAGTTTCTATTCTATTTGAGGACTCAAATTGTAGCTTTGGATAGTCCCCTTTATATTCGCATCTATCTCGATCGATGGAGTCCCTTGCTGCAGGTGCTCCATGATCTTTTTATTGTCCGCACCCATTACCTCTTTATGGGTCTCATTTTCTCTAACGCTCCACTCTCCTCGATCTTTGCATATCAGAGCTCGTCTCTGTAGCGCCTCCCAATGGTTGCAAAGCTCTTACTCATTCCACAAGACCGTTTATTCCTTTTGGGATTTCCAGTCATACGAGGATTCCGATTCAGCGTTTGTCTTCTTGATATTAGAGCCAGCTTCGCCGCATTCTCGAGATTCTCGACACAGCCTCCCAACATAATGGGCTGGATCCGTTTCTCTTTTTGAGGAGGGAAGCCAGTATTATCCTTCTGAGCTTTCGTTTGCTGTTCTCATTTGTTCCTCCTGTATCTGGTTCCCCCCAGGTATCTGTTTCTTAGTGATGCCTTACTCGCCTTCAATACCATCTTATCGGCCTCATCACTCCTCAGGCATTCTAAGGCGGCAATTTTTGTCTTACCCTCGTGTTCACACTCGAAATTTGGGCTTGGTTCCCCGAATGCCTCGAACGGTTGGGTCGAGATTGCGTTTCCCATGTGGTTCTTAAACACAGAGGCATTTTGCCCGAAGGCTGAGTGCTTGTGGCGGTAACTTCGCTTACAAATGCCATGACACCCACATCTCAGGATGACGACGGGGCGTGATTCATAGGTATTTAGATCAACGACACCCGCCTGTACTGAGTTTATTCATCTTCGTACCTTCTGTGTTTTGTTTTCATCCGCGTGGGCAAGGTCCTAACGGTAGTATAACATTACCTCCATAATTGAGTATTTGCAATAGATTTGTAAGATCACTCACTTTCCACCTATCGGTCCCGGTAGGCTTTTTATTTTTTCAAATCCCAATAGAGTTATTTTTCGGGACTACTATTTCTCGTTTCTCGTCACCCTTTTTCTGAGCACGATTTTTTTTATCGAGTACCCACTGTCAACTGTACGCTGACTTCAGCATTTCGTTCTCCTGAGAAAGATATTAAAGTGAAATGTTTATTTCGTTTATTCACAAAAATGAGGCATCAATTAAAACACTTTTATTTTCAATTTACGTCAAGTGTATCTGCATACCTACCTAACCATCTTCAGCTGAAAAAAAAACACATCTGCCTTGTCTGTTCAAAGCTAATGAATGGCTTTTCTTGTTAACAGTGGCTGCTGCTAACTCTTCTACTGGACCATAGTTTTTTTCCTGCTTTGTTTAGGTTTTAAAGATGCCATAAAAATAAACTTTTTCCATCAACAGTTATACAATTTTCAAATTTGATTAAAACACAAGCACGAAACGAATTAAATGCACACACGCACACACCAGCGCCAGCCAGCCAGCGAACAACGAAGGGTAATAAAATTAATTAACAGTTTGGTAATTGATTAAGTTTTTGCTTTGTCATTGTCTAAAATTTTGTTTTTCTCTTTTGCTTATTCAAATAAAATTCCTAAATGCTCGTTAAACAGATATCTAGAAAAAAGAAACAACAAGTTTTTGGGCTATATTTTTTATATATTTATTACAAGAAAAAGTGGTTGTAAAATGAAAATCAGTAAACCAAATTGCAATACCGTTAGATTTATTTTGAATAATTGAACCAATGCAGATTTCTTTTGTTTTAAAATAATATGCATTACAGTTTATTAATTAAGTTTAATTAGAGGGTATTCATAATGAAGACTGTTTTTATTAACCGGGTATTGCAATAACTGAAATAAAATAGAGTTAGGCATGAAAGAGGAATAAAATGCAATAGGTGAACAAATGGTGTAGAGTTATAAAAGTAGCCCCACTAAATTCATCAGGTGGAGGGATGGTCGTGTAACGAATTTTTAGGTTTTTGACTGTCAAAAAGATGTAAACGTCGAAAACGGCATATATCTGTATAAAATTTAATATTGTAGTAAACTTCATTTATTTCAATATTATAAACATATACATTTATTTTCGAGCTTATATATTGGGTTGGGTTGAGAAATCCATTATTTTTTCGGCAAATGGCTTTGCTGATAGATTTCTCATAAAGTATACATCGAACAATTTCCGATTTATGATCGTTGGAAGGATGACATTTCGCAATAAAAAACCAGTAAGGAAAGTAGTAAAGTCGGAAGGGCCGACTATATGATACCTTTCACCACTATGGGTATATTCAGCAGATGGGCTCCTAACAGATGTCGCATTTTTGAAGGACCATTTACATGAAATTAAACATGTCATTCTGCAACCTATACTAAATTTTGGTCAGATATAGAGTTGCTTCTTACAATGGGACAAAATTATTTAAATAAATTTAAAGCAAAATATCGAAATCGAAACCGATTTCATCGAAACTTGTCACATGTTCAACCACATTTTGAGTTCTTCATTTACTTATAAATCCAAATTTCGTGCAAATTGAAAGATATTTAGGGACTTTGGTCCACCATTTACATGAAATCGGACAAAAATTTATATGGGATCTATATCTAAATCTGAACCGATTTTGACGAAATTTAACACACATCGTTCTAGACAAAATTCAGTACGCTATGTCAAATTTCGTGCAAAACGAAGGTTATATAGGGACTTTGGTGCACTATTTACCTAAAATCGGTCAAAAATATATATGGGAGCTATATCTAAATCTGAACCGATTTTCACGAAATTTAACACACCTCGTTGTAGTCTTAATTCAGTACGCTGTGCTAAATTGCGTGCAAATCGAAGGATACATAGGGACTTTGGTGCACTATTTACCTAAAATCGGACGAAAATATATATGGGAGCTATATCTAAATCTTAACCGATTTTCACGAAACTTAACACACGTCGTTCTAGGCTTAATTCAAAATGCTATTCCCAATTTTATGCGAAACGAAGGATATATAGGGACTTTGGTATACCATTTACATAAAATCGGACGAAAATATATATGGGAGCTATATTTAAATCTGGACAGATTTTTTCCAATTTCAATATGGTTCGTCCTTGGGCCAAATAAGTGAACTGTGCCAAATTTCATCCAAATTGGATCCCAAATGCGACCTGTACTTTGTTAACAAAAATACATGGACGGACGGACGGACATGCATAAATCGACTTAAAATGTGATTCCATGCATATTCTCAAAAGGAACAATGTGTCTATCTCCTTTCCCTTTGCTTGTTACAAACATATGCACAAAGACATAATACCCTGTACCACAGTGTGGTGAAGGGTATAATTATTTTGCTGTTTTTCGTTTGGTGCAGTTGTGATTACAGGGTGTTAAATATGGAAGTGAACAAAGAGAAAATTCGGTACATTTTACAGATTTTCTTTGTCAAAGGCCAAAATTCAAGCCAAGCGACTAAAATTAAAACTGATTTAAACCATTTACAATTGACCAGAAAGGCCAGAATTGGCCAACAGGAGAGGTGTCGTTTTCCACCAGGAAAACGATAGGCCACACGCATCTACAGTGAGTCGCCAGAAACTTCGGGAAGGTTGGGAAGTTTTAATGCATCTGCCATATTTGCATTGCAAAATTTCTTTAATGATCGAATACTAGAATTTTTTGGAAATATAGAGCAGGACTTCAATAGTTTCTAAGAAATTTACAGTGCAAATTTCATTTAATTTTATGCTGTAAATTTCCTAAAAACTATTGAGTATAAATATATAGTTTGTTTTGGGACTTGCAGTGGAATTTGACGTATAATATTTTATTCTTTGACATAATATACCTAAAATTAAGTTTCATGTCACTTTAATGGGCTTAATCGAAAAAAGTACAGGGAAATGTCTTAGAAAAAACAAAAATACAGGAACATTTTGAATTTTTTCTTCAAAATGTATGGCTATATATTCGGTATATACATTATATATACATATTTCTCTTGTTCAGTGACTTATGCTTAAAATTGATGGAGAATATTTTTGTTCCGTATACCATCCTTCTAAAACGACATCTTGTGGGAAAAATGGGTAAAAACAAGACTCTATATACCTAAAATGCAAGGATTTCAAGAAATCATTATTCGAAAATTATCAAAATTCTTGAAAAGGCGGAATATTGCCCCCACTTTTTGGGCAACCCCAGACGTAAACTTTCAAAACGCCGACACAAGTGTCTTCTTTTTTTTAGCCCCTCTTTCATAATCTGTTGGAATTTCCCGGTAATTATTTTTTGCGTTGCACAGTGTTATTATACCCTTCACCACTCTGTGGTACAGGGTATTATGTCTTTGTGCATATGTTTGTAACATGCAAAAGGAAACGAGATAGACACATGGTTCCTTTTGAGAATATGCATAGAATCACTTTCTGAGTCGATTTATGCAAGTCCGTCCGTCTGTCTGTCGATGTTAAATTGTAAACAAAGTACAGGTCGCATTTATAATCCGAATTGGATGAAATTTGGCATAGGTCACTTATTTGGCCCAAGGACGAACCCTATTGGGAAAAGTCGGTTCAGATTTAGATATAGCTCCCATATATATTTTCGTCCGATTTAATATAAACGGTCCCTATATATCTTTCGAATTGCACGAAATTTGGTACAGCGTAATGAATTAGGTCTAGAATTATGTGTGCAAACTTTCGTGAAAGTCGGTTCAGATTTGGATATAGCTCCCATATATATTTTCGTCCGATTTAAGGTAAATGGTGTACCAAAGTCCCTATATATCTTTCGATTTGTACGAAATTTAGCACAGTGTAATGAATTAGGTCTAGAATGATGTGTGTCAAGTTTCCTGAAAATCGGTTCAGTTTTGGATATAGCTTTTCGTCCGATTTTATGTAAATGATGCACCAACGTCCCTATATATCTTTTGATTTGCACGAAATTTGGCACAGCGTACTGAATTAAGTCTATAGAGATGTGTGTTATTTTTCGTGAAAATCGGTTCAGGTTTAGATATAGCTCCCATATATATTTTCGTCCGATTTTCGGTAAATAGTACACCAAAGTCCCTTTGCATCCTTCGATATGCACAAAATTTGGCTTAGCGTACTAAATTGAGTCTAGAATGATGAGTGGTGAGTTTTGGGAAAATAGGTCGAGATTTCGATATAGCTCCTATGTACATGTTCGTCCGATTTTATGTAAATGATGCACCAACGGCCCTATATATCCTTCGATTTGCACGAAATTTAGCACAGCGTACTGAATTAAGTCTACAGAGATGTGTGTTAATTTTCGAGAAAACCGGTTCAGATTTAGATATAGCTCCCATATATATTTTCGTCTGATTTTCGGTAAATAGTGCACCAAAGTCCCTTTGCATCCTTCGATTTGCACAAAATTTCGCATAGCGTGCTGAATTATGTCTAGAACGATGTGTGTTAAATTTGGGGAAAATCGGTTTAGATTTCGACATATCTTCCATATATTTTTTCCTCCGATTTTATGTAAATGGTGCACCAAGGTCCCTATATATTTCCTTCGATTTGCACATAATTTGGCATAGCGTACTGAATTAAGTCTAGTTAATTAGTGTTAATTTTCGAGAAAATCGGTTCAGATTTAGATATAGCTCCCACATATAGAATATATTTTTAACAACGCGGCGTACCGTGTATCCATAAATTTTCCCCATGTTACGCAGGCGGCGCTAAATCTGCTCGAATGTTAGGATAGGTTGGAGAAAGGGGGAACATAGACATGCAGTTGTTAGGATACATATGTACAATATACCCAAAGTTTTGAAGGGTATCATATAGTCGGTCAGTCCGACTTTACTACGTTCCTTACTGGTTTTTATTCCTATTCCTTACTGGAACTGTTAAAGAAAAAAATTGAAATTTTATGTGGATTTGAGTAATGTAAGAAAAGTATGTAATTTACTTCACTATTTCTGACGGGCCATCTCTGTGCAGGTGAAATCTTCCAATACACTGAACATATATTACCATAGATAGACTTTTTCTTCCGATTCTAATATTTATTTATTTGATCTTTTAACTATAATGAGAGTATGCGGAAATTCACCAAGTAAGGTTTTTATAAAAGGACATCTACAATTGGTCTGAGTCTAAAGGACATCCACAATTGGTCTGAGTCTACTGGACGTCTTGATAATATTTACTGTCAGTCCCACGTTGGTAGACTCCTTCTCAATTCGTTCAAAGGTGACTGTTACCTATCGAATTGTTCGACGCATTATGTCGACGTCATCTTTGTAGGCGAGTAACATGTGTTTTTTGGTGTACAGAGTGCTCCGAGAGGTCTTTACCGACTTTAACTGCTGACCTTGTGCAGGTATGACGAACGCAGACATGACTTTAAACTCCTCTGAGCTGATTGGGCTGTCGAATGAGTCTTTATAGGTGGAATGTGTTGATGTATTTTTCGGGGGTCTTTCCCAGGATTTGACGCATTGTGAAAATCTGGTTTTAGGTGGCTTTGCCAGGTCTGAACCCTCATTCATAAGTTTCAATAATACCTTTTAGTTTTATAGACATGTCACCATTTTTGGACACGGGACACAGAATGCTGAGTTCCTTTTACAAAATTTATCTAATATTTGGTGCATACTCCTGATCAGGGTCTGACCACCGAATTGATCTTCGATCATCGGATCGATCGAATGTCTATTACAACATGATCAATTTAATTTCTCGTTGCTTGATCAGTAGAAATCCAGGTGGTCTTGTGTTGTGTGGTGTTTCTAACTACCATGTTTTATGCTGCCGCGAAGTCATTCAATCTCATGCCGTTGTCAGATGTTTCTTCATGGAGGCTTAATTTTCCTACGGTGGGCTGAAAATAGTTTCCTTTCCGATTTTGGCATTAAAATTTCCTAGCAGAATTTTAATATCATGACCCGGGCAGCGTTCATATCCTGTTTCTAGGCGCTCGTAAAATATGTCTTTGGTCTGTTCATCTTGGTCTTTCATCGGAGCATGGGCGCATATAAGACTGATATAGAAGAACTTCGCTTTTATACGGATTATAGCAATTCGCGTATCCACTGATGTGAGACGATCTCTTTTATTCTCCTGTTAACCAGCCAAATGCATGTGTCGTTTCATGACAGCTGTAATACAGTGTGTAATCGTCTGATTTACTTTGTACTTCTTGAGTACATACATCGCCAAAGCGAACATAGCACATGGTGTGTACAACGTGCGCACATTCCAAGTGCAGATTCGCTGATCGTTGTCTTTATACGTTTGCGGGGGTCCTCAACATTAGTGGGGTTAATTTTTTTCGTTGCTTTGTCGTAGTAGGAAGGGTTTTCTGAGTGTGGGCAAATAACCTGACGCCTCAATCCATTTTTCAATAGTACATACCTCAGGTGACACCGCGCGTAGGTCATTGTCCACAATTGAAATGAAAGAAGGACCGAGATAAGCTTGTGCTTTGCCTGATTAAAGGCAATCAGAGCCGTTGCTTGGTACCTATCAACCCCTACGTCACCCTCAGGGCACATAAACCTATAATACCCTGGCAACATATATATGTAGGGATAATAGAAATAGTTTTGTCTGGAATCCTTCAACCTTAATTACTCCATTCGGCAACAACAGCATAATAGGGGTTGCCTAGTATTTTCGTAAATAACCTCGGAAGTAAAGATACATGTAACACAAATAAAGTCCAGCCTATATCTACAATAGTTTATGAGATACTTAAAAATATTTTTTTATTCATTTTCATTCAAAGTTTGTGATGTAAAATATAACATTATTATATCATCACGAACAGCAAACACCCCAAGAATTTACATCATAATGCGAAGGCCTAATATGTATTTTACAATAAATTTTGTTACAGCAATGTCGGTCGGTCGGTCGGTCTACAATGGCCATAACAAAGTAAATTATGCGTGGAAGTTAGCAACAAAAGTGCACATGTTCGAAACTGTCATAGCCACAATATGGGGTTTTGACAAAAATACTACAACTACTATTGGCAAAGACCACACCCAAACCCATGCTGCTGTTGTTGATGGCGTATTTTTGGTGCTATTTTCAATTTTTTTTACATTTCAAGTTTCTCATGACAGTCAAATAGTAATAGTAATGCTTGGTTTTACGGTATACATCAACTTTTTCGTAGTCGTTATTGTGTGTGTGTGTCGGTTTTTTGTTATTTACATTTGTACGAATTGTTATCAAACTATGAACAATTTGTAAATGTTTAATAGTTTCTCTTTTTTCTTTTTCTTTTGTTTCACAAATATGTACAGTGAGAGTGGGGTACGGTTCCGCAATGACGCCTAAATTAACTGTCAGCCAGCCTAACGCACCACAGCGGTCCTCATTCACTCACTCCCGCACAACCGCGTTTCATTTCATTATTACTTGTAATGGATATGTGGCAGTGGCAGCTGTCACAAATATTATTATCGCTTATGAAACATGCGTAATCGAAGTGTTTAGATTGACGTGAAGGCGTTTAGAAAATATTTGTTTCTATTTAATAATCAATCTATTTGTGTTTGGCTTCCACCTTCTGCCAATAACGACAACAAAAACAACATTAAGTATTCATTAAATGCCTGATGATAGTGAAAATAATTTCACACGCAATTAGGAAATGTAATTCATCATTCAATTAATAGCCCAGCCTGGAAGAGAAATGTGATACATTCGCTTGAAGATATGTAAATAATATGGCCAACTTATTAGGACTTAATTTGGTAAATACTATTGGCCTATATTTGCATATTAAACATAAATTATTGCTTTATTAGAGTGGTTCGAATATAGAGGTGTGGTAAACTTAGTATCATCCAACATTTGGGAATGGAATTATTGAAGGACTTTTAAAATAATATTTAAAGACCTTATAAGGTTGGTTATTAAAATAATATTTTTTGGAAGAATTTGGAATATGTTTGGAAGAACTATATAAGTACGATGTTTTTAGTAATACATTTTTTAAGACCCTATTCGATTTTTACACCCTTCACAACACTGTGGTACAGGGTATTATGTCTTTGTGCAAATGTTTGTAACAGGCAAACGGAAGCGAAATAGACACATGGTTCCTTTTGAGAATGTGCATAGAATCACTTTTTAAGTCGATGTTAAATTGTCTGTCCATGTTAAATTGTAAACATTTATGATTCGAATTTGATGAAATTTGGCACAGCTCATTTTATTTGACCCAAGGACGAACCCTATTGAAATTGGGAAAAATCAGTTCAGATTTAGATATAGCTCAAATTCCCTATATATCTTTCGATTTACACGAAATTTGGCACTGCGTACTGAATTAAGTCTAGAATGAAGCATAGAATAACGAAGTTGCGTTTTGTAGGAGTACAAACCTAGCTCAAGGGATGTCCGATTGATATTTGCTTGATATTGATTTACATAACTTTGTCCCGTTATAACAAACCAATGACATGCTTTAAATTGATCTATTTCGGTTCACATATAGATAAAGATCACATATTTTAGTTCATACAAGTTCATGTTAATGGTCCTTCAAAAATACGACGTCTGTTAGGATGCATCTGTTTAATATACACATAGTGGTGAAGGGTATCATGGAAGGGTATCGTGGATTTTAAATAATATTTTAATGGGATGACCATTTAAGCGATGATTTAAAAAATCATTTTATTTGAAGGACCATATAACTATGGATTTTTAAATAATATTTTTTTGAAGGACAATATAAGCCTGGATTTTTAAATAATATATTTTTTGTGGGGTGGCGTAGGGGATGCAAGATACCATGCAACGGCTCTGATTAGATTTAACATGGCGAAGTGCAGGCTAATCTTGGCCCCTCTTTCATCTCAATTGTGGACACTGACTTCCCCGCGGTGTCACCTGAGGTAGCTATTTTTCATCACCCTTTGAAATAGTGAGCTAATATGTGCAGCGAGTTCACCCATAAGAACTATAAAAAATGGGTTGAGGCGTCGGATTAGTTGCCCACACTCGGAAAACCCACTATGAAAAAGCAAAGAAAAAGAAAACCAAATCCCACTAATGTTGACGACCCCCAATCAGGCGCAGTTTTCGCTTTAGCGGATGTACTCAAGAAGTACAAAGCCGATATTAATGCCTTACAGGAAATGCAATGGAAAGGGACATGCGTAAGTAAATCAGACGATTACGCACTGTATTATAGCTGACATTAAACGATTCATGAATTTGCCTGCGGATTTATGGTTAACAGGAGAATAAAAGACCTCGTCTCAAGATTCACTCCAGTAGATGAGCGAATTGCTATAATCCGAATAAAAGCGAAGTTCTTCAATATCAATCTTATTTGCGCCCATGCTCCGACCGAAGACAAAGATGAGTAGATCAAAGACATATTTTATGAGCGTCTAGAAACAACATATGATCGCTGCCCTGGCCATGACATTAAAATTCTGCTAGGAGATTTGAATTCAAAAATCGGAAGGGAAAATATCTTTGGCCCCACCGTCGGAAAATTCAGCCTTCATGAAGAAACATCCGACAACGGCAGAGGTTGATTGACTTCGCGGCAACAAAAAGCATGGTAGTTAGCAGCACCAGATTCAAGCATCTAATGATCAAGCAACCAGTAATCAAATTGACCACGTTGTGATAGACGGAAGGCATTCATCCAGTGTATCAGTCGTTCGATGGATCCGAGGAGCGAATATTGATTCTGACCACTACCTTGTAACAGCCAAGGTTCACACTCGTCTTAATGTTGCAGCAAAGGTGCGATCTA
Source organism: Musca vetustissima (assembly GCF_032173495.1). Classification (NCBI taxonomy): domain Eukaryota; kingdom Metazoa; phylum Arthropoda; class Insecta; order Diptera; family Muscidae; genus Musca; species Musca vetustissima. The sequence goes on along the minus strand of NW_026880701.1, from coordinate 2,495 downwards.
ACACAACACGGAAACTCGACGTCGAAAACTTCGCTCAACTTACCCACCTGCTTGACGAAAGCACTTCTTTCCCTTATAATAGTAGTAGAAGCACAATGGCAAACAATTGCCCACTCCCTACATACTGCAGCAAAAGTAACACTTGGGTACCATCAAGGAACCCTTAGTACGATCAGGAGTGTCGTAATGCTACTAATGTGAAAAACGCAGCGTAAAGGGCAACCCAGCAGACAGTAGCAACACGTAATGCGATGGAGAAATATTTCGGAGAAAAGGAGAGAGGAGAAACGTGTTTTCAGAAAAAGTTTTCAAAATGAACTCCGGAAATGTTACCAACGAATAAAACGTCAAACCGAAGGTTTTGGTGCAAACACATCCTCCTGTAGAGATGAAGATGGAAACCTGGTGACAGATACTGACAGCGTGTTGAGGATATGGAAGGATCATTTTGAAAAGCTTCTGGTATCAAATAGTAGCCATGAAGAAGGTACCCCAGAACCAATAAAAGATGATGGTATAGAGTGTATACCACCTAGCTAAGACGAGGTCATAAAAGCAATTAATCGGCTCAAGAACAACAAAGCAGCAGGAGCAGATGGGTTACCATCCGAACTATTCAAGACTGGTGGCCAGATGCTGGTCAGGAGCATGCACCAGCTGATTTGCACAATTTGGCTAGATGAATGCATGCCCAATGATTAAAAAGTAGACAAGACGATATGTGCCAACTATAGAGGAATTAGTCATCTTTACATCACATATAATGTGCTATCCAGTGTGTTGTGTGAACGATTGAAGCCAATGGTCAATGACATTATTGGACCATACCAATGCGGCTTCAGACCTGGCAAATCCACCATTGACCAGATGTTTACTCTACGCCAAATCCTGGAAAAGACTCACGTAAAACACATCGACACATTTCACCTATCTGTCGACTATAAAGCCGCATTCGACAGCCCTATCCGTTCAGATGTATTTAAAGCCATATCTACGTTCGGCATTCCTGCAAAATTAATACGGCTATGCAAGATAACTTTAAGTGGCACAAGGTCAGCAGTTAAAGTCGGAAAGGACCTATCGGATCCCTTCAATGCCGAACGAGGATTCAGACATGGTGATAGTTTGTCGTGTGATCTTTTTAACATCCTGCTGGAAAAGGTCATATGACACGCAAAGGTGAACAGAAATGGCACTCTGTACACCAAGCAACACATGTTACTCGCCTACGTCGATGACATCGGTATAATGGGTCGAACATTGCGAGCGGTAACAGCCACCTTTGAACAAATTGAGAAGGAGTCTGCCAAAGTGGGTCTGGCAGTAAACGGCGAGATGACCAAGCTCATGGTATATTGAGAACTACAGCTTCGAGGTAGTTACAAATTTTATATACCTTGATACCGTCATAAATAAAGCGAATGACATCAGTTTTGAAATTCGGGGAAGGATTGTGATGGCCAACAGGTGCAACACCTCTAAATATTTGTCGAAACCCCAAGACATGGCTCATACTCTTTATACCCCTTTTTGTTTTCTTATTGCATTTCTGCATTTTCGATTTTTGAAGTTTTAGCCGAAACCCCAAGACATGGCTCATACTCTTTATACCCCTTTTTGTTTACTTATTGCATTTCTGCATTTTCGATTTTTGAAGGTTTAAGCCGAACAAATCTTTGTAGAAAATTTTCGATATGAGTCTATTTTTTGATCACATAACCCCTGTATATAGTTAATGCGTTTAGCATGTACCATTCCGGTTTATGGATTATGTAAAAATATTTGTAGAAGAGTTTAATGAATGAATTTTCAATGTATAGGTTCATCTTTTAAATATCCCCTTACAAAGGTTCCACTTCATATTTGGTATGTTGAAGTTTCTAGCCAAATTATACAACCTGAATGTTTGAAAAATGGTTCTAAGATGCAAATCGCTCGGGGTGGTTATAAAAAGTTATATATATATTTAATTTAAATATTTTTTATTACAAAAAATTGTGTCTAAAAGTAATACATTTGAAGCTCTTTTACAAATATTGTTAAAAATTTCACTTTGTTACATATAAATTTCAAACTGATTAAGAAATCTCTTTAAATACATGACAAACAATAAGTACGACCTTCATGGCATCTTTTGGATAATTTCACAATAATTTAGTTCACACTTTGTACATCACGAAATTACCATTATTAGCATTTAAGTCTGAAAACCGTATTATAACTGTCACATCCGCATGTCTTTCTAAGCAATATTTGGTCATCTACATACATTCATCCAATCATCCATCCATCTAAGTGACTCAAAGTAATTTGTTAAGTAATTTATTTTTATTCAGCACTTTCTCAAATAACAAATTTGTTGACATTTCATATTTGCACAAAATGTAAGAAGAAGAAGTAGAAAAAAACCAAACGAACGAACAAATGAATGTACGAACAAACGAACGAAAATGAAAATCAATTTCACCTGTCGGAATTTATGCGTTTAACCTAAA
>NW_026880700.1:0-32380 GCF_032173495.1 Musca vetustissima | reverse complement strand
TACCGGATTGACCCGATTTATTTCGGCCAGCGGCTGCCAACCCAGTTATATATGTTTGTATTGTTTTTCTGTTTTGGGAGCAACATATCCCGGAATGCTTGCTCCGGATTCTTTTGGTCCGTGCCGGGATCGAACAAAACCCCGGACCGTGGTTCTGTTCGGTTTGCCAGAACATCATTCACCACAGGTCAGTGTCGGTGAGATGTAATGGGTGCAGGGAGTGGGTGCACTTCAGGAATTGTTCCGGGTTGGCCCGGTTACGAGATTACAGCGAAAGGGATTACGTTGCCTCGTGCTGCGACAGCGCAATCCCCAGTGAGTCTTCGTCTACGTCGTCGTCTTCTTCGTCGGAGTACGGAACTCCACCGCAGTCTCCTGAACAGCAACCAAGTATGCAGCACTTAACACCGCACGTTGCTGTTCCCACCCCTGATAGTGCATCGTTTCTGCAATTTAATTGCAACGGTCTCCGAGGAAAAATAGATGAGATAGTGGATTTCATGAATCGGAAGAATATTTTGGTCGCGGCGGTGCAGGAAACCAAGCTCAATGAAAATTGTAGCCTACAGCGTTGTGATGGTTACAACGTTCTGAGGAAGGATCGCACCAGAAGTGGAGGTGGAGGCCTAGCATTCCTTATGCACCACTCTGTTCAATACAGGCCTATCTCGCTTGAGCTTGACTCTAGTGACCCATACATGGAATGTATGGGGGTAGCAGTTAAATGTGGTACTGCCGAGGTAGAGGTGCTTAACGTGTATATACCGCCGATTAACAGCTGTGAACCGCGTTATTTGCCCAACATTAGTTTTCTATTGGAGGGCAATAACCGCCTGGTGCTAGGGGACTTCAATGCCCACCATGAGTTGTGGCATTCCGTCCTAGGTAATGACCAGAGGGGATCAGTGCTGGCAGAGCAAATTGATAGCTCCACGTTTTGCACGGTAAATGAGGATGCCCCCACCAGAATAAGGGGAGAGTGTCACAGTTCGCCAGATATAACCATTGTGTCACCGGGTCTGATAAATGACGTCAGATGGCAGCCCGTCATTTCTCTTCGAACCCTGGTAAAAAGGATGATAGGACCTCAGTCACATTTAACGACGAAACTGTGCCTGATCCGAAGAGATGCGCAAGTCATTTTAACCGACAGTTTGTCGAGCATCCCGAGAGCGACAGGGCGAAGAGAAGAGTACTTCGTCGTATAAGATCTCTTCCAGCCGAGGAGGTACCACCACAGTTTACGATGGGTGATGTTGCATATGTCATCCGTAACGCGAAGTCATCTAAAACGTTGGGCCCAGATGGAATATCTATGTGTATGCTGAAGCAGCTGGACGAGCCAGGAGTCGAGTACTTGAGCAACGTCCTCAACTTGTCGATAGCCACCCACGTCGTCCCCGAAGCCTGGACTATGGGCAGGGTGGTTCCGCTACTGAAGCCGGGCAAGGATGCCAGGAAAGGTGAATCGTACAGGCCGATTTCACTTTTGTCGCCAGTAGCGAAGACCCTTGAGGCTTTACTCCTCCCCAGCATTAGAGAAAGCTATCCAGTTGCGGATCATCAACATGGATTCCGTAAGCAACATAGTACAACAACAGCGTTGCACGCCATTTCCACGCATATAAGTAGAGGACTTAACCAGAACCGGCCGTGCGATAGAACAGTGTTGGTAGCGCTTGACCTATCAAAAGCCTTTGATACTGTCAGCCATGCCACGCTGTTTGAGGACATTGAGAACACTTCCCTCCGGCCGAGTTTGAAACGTTGGATAATCAACTATATGTGTGGACGCCAGTCGTACGTGGAGTTCCGGAACAAGAAGTCCAAACCCCGTAGAGTTAAACAGGGAGTTCCCCAAGGTGGAGTGATTTCTCCGGAACTGTTTAATCTCTACCTTTCCGGTATTCCACGCCCTCCGGACGGCATAGAAATCGGTACGTATGCAGATGATTGTACGATTATGGCGTCGGGTCCCATTGTTGAAGACATATGTGTGAGGTTGAACGCATATCTCATCGATTTAGCAGCATTCTTCAAAGCGAGGAATATGAAAATATCCGCCTCGAAGTCGTCAGCCACACTTTTCACCACATGGACTGCGGAGATGAGAATGCCGTTGAATGTGCAGGTCGAGGGGCATACAATTCCGACCACCAACTACCCCAAAATACTCGGGGTCACATTTGACAGCATGTTCAAATCGTCCGCGCAAACCACAGCTATCTGCGATAAGCTGAAAAGTAGGAACAAGGTCCTCAAGTCGCTTGCCGGCAGCACTTGGGGCGCAGATAAGGAAACCTTGTTGACCTCTTACAAAGCGATAGGTCGGTCTGTGGCTAGCTATGCGGTTCCAGTGTGGTCTGCGAATTCCAGTGATACGCAATGGAGAAATATTCAGACCTGTCAGAATGCCGCCCTGAGGACAGCGACAGGGTGCCTCCTCATGACACCTGTGGACCATCTTCATGAGGAGACGAAGATCCTTCCCGTACGTCAGCATAGCAATATGCTTTCGTTGCAGTACCTGCTTGGGTGTTTCAGGGACGATCATCCCAACCATTACATGGTGGATAGGACTCCCCCGCCCAGGCGTGTCAGGAAGGATCTGCATGATCTAGAGAGAGAGGTCCAACGATACAAAAGGGAGCCTCTAGATCAAGTTGCCTATCGAGCGGGTCTGAATGGCATTCATACAGATGCAGTAGCCGCAGCGCTGAACGGTTACAAAGTGAATGCCGTTACAAAGTGAATGCCACACTGCACTTGTCCTGTTGTTGGATCAGGAAACATCAATACATATAAACTTTTTTATTATTTTTTATATTAAAAAAACAAACTATTTTTTGCCCCACCCACCCCCACGCGGTTAGTACATAGATGGGGGACCGCTTGGGAACACCGCGTGTTGTTGGCATCGTCCAACTTTTTTATTATTTTTTATATTAAAAAATATTTTTTTAAGGTTGTCCAATACATTTGTTTAGGTTTTACTTCAAAAATGAAGAAAATACAAGCATTTTCACCTTTATTTTGGCAAAAAATTATACCCCAAAAACGTATGAAAATGCCATTTATTTTCATTTAGTTTGAAAAATAAATGAAAAATATGTATTTTCTAATGACATTTTACACAAGTTAATGAAAAATAGTTAATTTTTTTTTTCAAGTTTCCTTTAATTATATAAGCAATATTCTTGCTTAATCAAAACTAACAAACGATTGCTTGCTTATTGGTTTGTGTGTGTGTGTTCACTATACAAACGACTTTGTTTTAAATAGCACACACAAACAGGCATATGAAGCAAAACAAAGAGTCAGTGTTGTGAAGTGAAATAAAGTTCAAAAAGTGATTGTGCCAACAGTTAAAGTGCCAAAATAGAAAAAAATATTCTGCAGGCTATTTACAGTCATTGTAAGCATAGACTTTGTTTCAAGCTTTTGGACGAGGCATTTTGCCTAAGTCCTAAAAAAGAGATAAGCGTAAAATGGAGTCCACAGGAAACTTTTCTGACAACTGTAGTGTTACTTCTGAAAACGGTGACACAAAGAAAAAACATAAAAAAGAAGAAAAACCAAAAATAGTGGAAGTGATTCTGACTCCCAATATGAACTAATGAAACTTAAATCACAAGTAGATGAACTTATGAAAGACAGGGAAATATCGCAAGCCCTTATTAAAGAACTTAAAAATGAAAATGAAATATTAAGAAATGCATTTAAACAATCAACAATTTACAATAACAACAAACTGTGAAAATGAAAAACAGATGAATACAATAACCAATATAACAACAAGTAAAAACAACATACAACAAATGAGTAAAATTACAACAGATGAAGATCTTATGGAACATGCTGATTGGGCTGAGGAAGCTACATGTAGCCAACAGACAACTAATCAACATCATCAAACATATCAACAAAGCTTTGCAACATGTTAACAAGGAACAGCAACATGCCAAGAAATGGAAGCAACATTGTGTAAAAGTACTGCAACATCTAAGCAACTTAGTTCTGCAACTTTCCAAAACATGCCGGCAACATTGAAACAACAGGCAACAATAAATAAAAGGGCAACAGCAACATCGCAACAAATTGATGGAACCATCCAAGAAAACACCAAAAAGAAGACAGAAATTGGTACCAAGCTGTAACAAGGAACCAACGAATATTCAACCTACTACAACCACCGGTACTAAAGGTAAGATCAGCCCACCCCAATTGTATGTTTATAATGCAAATATAAAAGAAATTGGCAATAAAGTAAGTCGTCATATAGGACATGACAACTTTACAATTGAAGTGAAAAATAAAAACAAAATTAAACTTACAGTTAGTAAAAATGAAGATTAGTAAAAATGAAGATCACACAAAAATCAGTAATCTATTCAAAGAATTAAAATATAAGTTCTACACCTACTCACTAAAAAGTGAGAAACCCATTACACTGACGATTACAAAATTATGATCGGCATATGAAGTCGAAGACATAATAATTTTTATAAAGATAAAAATATGAATGTAAATATTATAAAAATTCTAAAATTAAAAAATGACAAATGGATTTTACAACTGACTAACGATTCTGATATTAAAGCCTTTAAAAGGCAGCAATATATCCTACGCAATAAAGTTTGCATAGAAAATTACAAGAGAAGTGGCATAATACGCTGTCTCAATTGCCAACGTCTTGGACATGCAGCAACAAACTGCAGCATGGCCCGAAGATGTTTTAAATGTCCGTACGATCACGAGCCTGGAAAATGTCCAATACCAACTAAGGAAGAAAATAACAAAGAACTTATTATTACTGACCCAGAAACTGGGAAAGTTGTAAAAACAATTGGGATCCCTGTTCACTGCGTCAACTGTCGTGCAGACGGTCATGTTGCCAGTGACAAAAATTGTCCTACACGGAAACGACTTGAAGAAAATCAATTGAAACATAAGCCGGTAAGATACCAAATTTCTCAACAGGAAAAAGCACCTACATATAGTGCAAACATTTCGTACGCTAATGTAACAAAAACAAATACTTATGCAAAAGCCCCAATATCCAAAGTGAGTGGTAATGCTTTTGAATTATTTAATGATGATTGTAAGAAATACATAGGTAAAGACATGCTTACAGTACTTAAAAAAATTAATGAATATGCTAAGATGCCCATGCAATGTTTGGACTTTTATTTGAATTAAGAATTAATGACTAATTTAAAAATGGTATTTGTAAATGCAAATTCAGTGGTATCTCGTCAAAAAAGACACTACCTACATTTATTTATAAAAGAGCATAATCCCGATATTTTATTAATAGCTGAACATAAATTATCACATAGAAATAAATTTGAAGTAAATAATTATACAACATATAGACAGGATAGGATGGGTAGTCGTGGGGGAGGAACTGTGATACTTATAAAGAGCTGGATCAAGGGAGAGCGAATACATGTAAACTTAGGTGAAATTGAAGGTACAGTAGTGAAACTGTTTAGTCATTATAACGACATGATCATCATGGCGCTCTATAAGAGACCAAATGAAACCTTAAGAGACATAGATCTCGCAAATCTTAATAATATAATAGGTAATAAAGAAGCCGTAATAGGAGCGGACCTTAATGCCAAGCACCCATTATGGGGTGGAAATTGTACAAACACAAGTGGTCGAGTTTTGTGTGAGTGGCTAGACACCTCACCAAATCTATTAATAAGGCCTACAAATGAAGCAACCAGATGTTGCTATAGTACTCAATCTTACATAGATATATTTATAACATCAACAAATATAGGGATAATGTCAGCAGACCCAAGTAGATGTGTTGAGACCTTAGATTATGACTCTGACCATAAGGCAATTTTAATTAGGGTTATATCTAATAGACTTGTTCGTCGAATAGTTGATAGTAGGTATGATTACAATAGTTTTAATAAAAATACATTTAACAATATTATTAACGAACAAAAACATAGACTTAAATTGCCAATAAACAGAAATGCTACTACACAAGAAATAGATGACGAAGTTAATACTCTCACTGAAATCATAACTAATGCTATGGAAAACAGCATGAGAAAATTCCAACCTACAAATGGAATACTAGCGGAACTTCCAAATGACATATTAGATCTGATTAGACAAAAGAAAAATTTAAGACGACGAAGGTTTAGGATCACCAATCTTGATGATTACAACACATTGACATCAACCATTAAAAGAATTGACAAAATAATCCAGGAAAAGATAAGGATCTTTGAAGATGATTATTATTCAAACAAATTAATGAACATTAAACCAAATGGTGATATGTTCAAAAAGATCAAGAACTTTTGTGGTGCAGTAGACCGGAAAATAGTTGACCTTAAAACTGACCAAAATATTAAAGTTTCCGATAATAAAGAAAAGGCAGACATGATAGCCGAAGTTTATTCCAAAATTCAAATTAATTTTCCTGACACAGCAGAGGCTGAACCTCATACTCCTCTATATAACTTCAATGAAAACACCCTAGCTGACGGTACCAATAATACAAGAGGATGTATTAAATTAATTAAATCAGAAAACATTGGCATAGCGCTACGCAACCTTAATAGCAAAAAAAGTAGTGGAGAAGACGGAATTCCCAACTTTATTCTGAAAAAAATTGACAACAGGCATTGGGGTTGTTTAGCAATATTGTTCAATCAATGTCTAAATATTGGATATTTTCCAAAAAAATGGAAAATAGCTAAAATTATACCCGTATTAAAACCTGGTAAAGACCCCACGTCTGCCATAAGCTATAGACCAATATCGCTGCTCTCAAATGTGGGCAAACTTTTTGAAATTTTTCTTTTAGAAAATATTAATCAACACATAGAAAACGAAAACATCTTAAAAGATTTTCAGTTTGGATTCAGGAAAGGGTTGTCAACAACACATGCTCTCCTGGCACTCTCCAATAAAATTTCCAAAGGATTCAATAATCGTAGTGCAACAATAGCAGTAAGTTTAGATTTCGAAAAGGCTTTTGATACAGTGTGGCAGGCTGGTATCATACAAAAAATGGATGAAATCTATAATTTTCACAATGCATTGACAAGATTGATAAAAAAACTATCTTAGTGACAGATCATTTTCAGTTCAAGTTGAAAATGCTAAATCTAGTTCACATATAATAAAATCAGGTGTACCACAAGGCTCTGTTCTTGGTCCGATTCTTTATAATTTGTATTTAACAGATATTCCTCAGCCTGAAAGCGGGCAATTATTAATAACATTTGCTGATGATATCCTCATTGCAGCCACACACCCAAGGGCAAAAATTGCCCAAAACAAAATCAATGAATACATCGATATACTTCATGAATATTTTACAACGTGGAAATTAAAGCTCAATGTAGATAAATGTAAAACAATAATTATTAGGGGAAAAAAGAAAAAAATATATAAAAACTGCAGAAAATTTAAACCATCAATAAATATAGGTGGACAAAACATAGAAACCGTATCAGAACTTAAATATTTAGGTATATTAATACAGGAAAATTACACATTTTCAAGACATATTGAATATATTTTAAGAAAAAGCAAGACAGGTTTTCACAAAATTGCGCAAGATTTATCTCGGAAAAGAGGGCTAAGTACACACATTAAAATGTGTATGTACAAACAGCTTATCAGACCTATGGTAGCGTATGCATTCCCTATTTGGTTCGACATATCATCGCGTCAGATGGAAAAGTTAAGGATTTTTGAAAGAAAAATGCTTTCTTATTGTCTAAATATGAAGACCAAAAAAACAGATGATGGTCGCTATATATCGCCATCTAGAAGTCAGTTGTACAATAAAAGTAAAATTAAAAGAATAGATAAGTTCATGACAGATTTAGCTTTAAAAATGATTAGTGTCTGCAATACGCACGATAACACTCTAATTAAAAACGGTATAATAGATGAAGAGTTATTCATACGATATATTCGAAATGATGGTCATTTATCACCAATGTGCCTAACACACCTTAATGAACATAATATGTTATACAATGAAAATGGTACAATTATATACTATAATAAAAGATATGGTACCTATAATCTAGAAGATTTAGTGTATAGTACTGAACAGTATTTGTAAATAGTTGTATATAGTGTAAATAGTAGTTTGTAAGTAATTTAGGTTAGTTATCTCTAGTTTGTAAGTTTTAATATTATAATAATATTAATAAAAACAAGTTTTATTCCTTTTCTTGTTTACTCTTAAAAAACAAAGATTGACGATGTCAAAATTAATATTAATTGAAATATGGGCTGATCTTCCTTTATATACTATTATTTAATTATTAATATATTTCTTGAAAACGCTTAAACTGTAAGGAGAAACTTGTAATGTTATGTATTAGATTTAAGAAACTTATGTAAACAAATGAATTATGTAAACAAAAGGATTCAATAATCGTAGTGCAACAATAGCAGTAAGTTTAGATTTCGAAAAGGCTTTTGATACAGTGTGGCAGGCTGGTATCATACAAAAAATGGATGAAATCTATAATTTTCACAATGCATTGACAAGATTGATAAAAAACTATCTTAGTGACAGATCATTTTCAGTTCAAGTTGAAAATGCTAAATCTAGTTCACATATAATAAAATCAGGTGTACCACAAGGCTCTGTTCTTGGTCCGATTCTTTATAATTTGTATTTAGCAGATATTCCTCAGCCTGAAAGCGGGCAATTATTAATAACATTTGCTGATGATATCCTCATTGCAGCCACACATCCAAGGGCAAAAATTGCCCAAAACAAAATCAATGAATACATCGATATACTTCATGAATATTTTACAACGTGGAAATTAAAGCTCAATGTAGATAAATGTAAAACAATAATTATTAGGGGAAAAAAGAAAAAAATATATAAAAACTGCAGAAAATTTAAACCATCAATAAATATAGGTGGACAAAACATAGAAACCGTATCAGAACTTAAATATTTAGGTATATTAATACAGGAAAATTACACATTTTCAAGACATATTGAATATATTTTAAGAAAAAGCAAGACAGGTTTTCACAAAATTGCGCAAGTTTTATCTCGGAAAAGAGGGCTAAGTACACACATTAAAATGTGTATGTACAAACAGCTTATCAGACCTATGGTAGCGTATGCATTCCCTATTTGGTTCGACATATCATCGCGTCAGATGGAAAAGTTAAGGATTTTTGAAAGAAAAATGCTTTCTTATTGTCTAAATATGAAGACCAAAAAAACAGATGATGGTCGCTATATATCGCCATCGAGAAGTCAGTTGTACAATAAAAGTAAAATTAAAAGAATAGATAAGTTCATGACAGATTTAGCTTTAAAAATGATTAGTGTCTGCAATACGCACGATAACACTCTAATTAAAAACGGTATAATAGATGAAGAGTTATTCATACGATATATTCGAAATGATGGTCATTTATCACCAATGTGCCTAACACACCTTAATGAAAATAATATGTTATACAATGAAAATGGTACAATTATATACTATAATAAAAGATATGGTACCTATAATCTAGAAGATTTAGTGTATAGTACTGAACAGTATTTGTAAATAGTTGTATATAGTGTAAATAGTAGTTTGTAAGTAATTTAGGTTAGCTATCTCTAGTTTGTAAGTTTTAATATAATAATATTAATAAAAACAAGTTTTATTCCTTTTCTTGTTTACTCTTAAAAAACAAAGATTGACGAAGTCAAAATTAATATTAATTGAAATATGGGCTGATCTTCCTTTATATACTATTATTTAATTATTATTATATTCCTTGAAAAAGCTTAAGCTGTAAGGAGAAACTTGTAATGTTATGTATTAGATTTAAGAAACTTATGTAAACAAATGAATTCTGGAAATAAAATCTGAATCTGAGGCATATGAAGCAAAACAAACTATGCTTGTTTGCCAACGACCATACCACGCTGAGTACATCGGTTCTCGTCCGATCACCGAAATTAAGCAGCGTCGGGCGCGGTTAATACTTAGATGGGGGACCGCTTGGGAACACCGCGTGTTGTTGGCATCGTCCAACTTTTTTATTATTTTTTATATTAAAAAATATTTTTTTAAGGTTGTCCAATACATTTGTTTGGGTTTTACTTCAAAAATGAAGAAAATACAAGCATTTTCACCTTTATTTTGGCAAAAAATTATACTCCAAAAACGTATGAAAATGCTATTTATTTTCATTTAATTTGAAAAATAAATGAAAAATATGTATTTTCTAATGACATTTTACGCAAGTTAATGAAAAATAGTTAAAAAATATTTTTTACATATTTCCTTTAATTATAAAAGGAATATTCTTGCTTAATCGAAACTAACAAACGATTGCTTGCTTATTGGTTTGTGTGTGTGTTCACTATACAAACGACTTTGTTTTAAATAGCACTCACAAACAGGCATATGAAGCAAAACAAACTATGCTTCTTTGCCAACGACCACACCACGCTGAGTACATCGGTTCTCGTCCGATCACCGAAATTAAGCAGCGTCGGGCGCGGTTAGTACTTAGATGGGGGACCGCTTGGGAACACCGCGTGTTGTTGGCATCGTCCAACTTTTTTATTATTTTTTATATTAAAAAATATTTTTTTAAGGTTGTCCAATACATTTGTTTGGGTTTTACTTCAAAAATGAAGAAAATACAAGCATTTTCACCTTTATTTTGGCAAAAAATTGTACTCCAAAAACGTATGAAAATGCTATTTATTTTCATTTAATTTGAAAAATAAATGAAAAATATGTATTTTCTATTGACATTTTACGCAAGTTAATGAAAAATAGTTAAAATTTTTTTTCAAGTTTACTTTAATTATAAAAGGAATATTCTTGCCTAATCAAAACTAACAAACGATTGCTTGCTTATTGGTTTGTGTGTGTGTTCACTATACAAACGACTTTGTTTTAAATAGCACTCACAAACAGGCATATGAAGCAAAACAAACTATGCTTCTTTGCCAACGACCATACCACGCTGGGTACATCGGTTCTCGTCCGATCACCGAAATTAAGCAGCGTCGGGCGCGGTTAGTACTTAGATGGGGGACCGCTTGGGAACACCGCGTGTTGTTGGCATCGTCCAACTTTTTTATTATTTTTTATATTAAAAAATATTTTTTTAAGGTTGTCCAATACATTTGTTTAGGTTTTACTTCAAAAATGAAGAAAATAGAAGCATTTTCACCTTTATTTTGGCAAAAACTTATACTCCAAAAACGTATGAAAATGCCATTTATTTTCATTTAATTTGAAAAATAAATGAAAAATATGTATTTTCTATTGACATTTTACGCAAGTTAATGAAAAATAGTTAAATTTTTTTTTCAAGTTTCCTTTAATTATAAAAGGAATATTCTTGCTTAATCAAAACTAACAAACGATTGCTTGCTTATTGGTTTGTGTGTGTGTTCACTATACAAACGACTTTGTTTTAAATAGCACTCACAAACAGGCATATGAAGCAAAACAAACTATGCTTCTTTGCCAACGACCATACCACGCTGAGTACATCGGTTCTCGTCCGATCACCGAAATTAAGCAGCGTTGGGCGCGGTTAGTACTTAGATGGGGGACCGCTTGGGAACACCGCGTTTTGTTGGCATCGTCCAACTTTTTTTTTATTTTTTATATTAAAAAATATTTTTTAAGGTTGTCCAATACATTTGTTTAGGTTTTACTTCAAAAATGAAGAAAATAGAAGCATTTTCACCTTTATTTTGGCAAAAAAATTATACTCCAAAAAACGTATGAAAATGCCATTTATTTTCATTTAATTTGAAAAATAAATGAAAAATATGTATTTTCTATTGACATTTTACGCAAGTTAATGAAAAATAGTTAAAAAATTTTTTTCAAGTTTCCTTTAATTATAAAAGGAATATTCTTGCTTAATCAAAACTAACAAACGATTGCTTGACCAAACATATATATGTTTGGTGTGAGATTACAGCGATAGGGATTACGTCGCCTCGTGTTGCGACAGCGCAATCCCCAGTGAGTCTTCGTCTACGTCGTCGTCTTCTTCGTCGGAGTACGGAACTCCACCGCTGTCTCCTGAACAGCAACCAAGTATGCAGCACTTAACACCGCACGTTGCTGTTCCCACCCCTGATAGTGAATCGTTTCTGCAATTTAATTGCAACGGTTTCCGAGGAAAAATAGATGAGATGGTGGATTTCATGAATCGGAAGAATATTTTGGTCGCAGCGGTGCAGGAAACCAAGCTCAATGAAAATTGTAGCCTACAGCGTTGTGATGGTTACAACGTTCTGAGGAAGGATCGCACCAGAAGTGGAGGTGGAGGCCTAGCATTCCTTATACACCACTTTGTTCAATACAGGCCTATCTCGCTTGAGCTTGACTCTAGTGACCCATACATGGAATGTATGGGGGTAGCAGTTAAATGTGGTACTGCCGAGGTAGAGGTGCTTAACGTGTATATACCGCCGATTAACAGCTGTGAACCGCGTTATTTGCCCAACATTAGTTTTCTATTGGAGGGCAATAACCGCCTGGTGCTAGGGGACTTCAATGCCCACCATGAGTTGTGGCATTCCGTCCTAGGTAATGACCAGAGGGGATCAGTGCTGGCATAGCAAAATGATAGCTCCACGTTTCGCACGGTAAATGAGGATGCCCCCACCAGAATAAGGGGAGAGTGTCACAGTTCGCCAGACGGTCTGCTGATGGAGACCCGGTGACACCGGGTCTGATAAATGACGTCAGCTGGCAGCCCGTCATTTCTCTTGGATCAGACCATCTCCCCATAATCGTCTCCATCAGCAGGCCGCCCGACTTCGTCATCTCTGAACGCCGCACTTTCCTTAGCCATAGGAAAGCTAACTGGCAAGGATTCAGAGAGTTCACCAACCAACGCTTCAGAGAACTTTCCATTCCTTCTGATGTACGGGTAGCAGAAAGGAAATTCCGAGGCATCATCACTGCTGCAGCTGCTAGATTTATACCTGCTGGTCGAATACCCGAGATGAGACACAATTTCCCAGCAGAAGCAGTTGGTCTGGCAAACGAGCGTTTTGAGCTCCGTCGATCTAACCCAGCAGATCCCAGGGTCAGGGAACTCACGTTGGAGGTCAGCAGATTAGTCGCGGAGCACAAGTGGAATAGATGGTTGGAGAATGCCGCCCTGAGGACAGCGACAGGGTGCCTTCTCATGACACCAGTGGACCATCTTCATGAGGAGACGAAGATCCTTCCCGTACGTCAGCATAGCAATATGCTTTCGTTGCAGTACCTGCTTGGGTGTTTCATGGACGATCATCCCAACCATTACATGGTGGATAGGACTCCCCCGCCCAGGCGTGTCAGGAAGGATCTGCATGATCTAGAGAGAGAGGTCCAACGATACAAAAGGGAGACTCTAGATCAAGTTGCCTATCGAGCGGGTCTGAATGGCATTCATACAGACGCAGTAGCCGCAGCGCTGAACGGTTACAAAGTGAATGCCGTCCTCGGAGCTCACCCCCCACCCATAGCAGCTGAAGAACGTCAGCTGCCCAGACAAACCAGAGTAGTTTTGGCTCAATTACGTTCTGGATGGTGCAGTCGGCTCAATTCGTATTGGGCACGGATTGATGACCAGGTGTAGGATGTCTGTCCAGCATGTGGTACAGGCCCTCATACCACACTGCACTTGTTCAATTGCCCAGCCAAACCTACTCACCTTACTCCGGAAGATTTTTGTGGTACAGCCAGTGGAGGTAGCTGCATTCCTAAATCTGGAGACAGAACTGGAGGAAACATAACAGGAAACATTAAATACATATAAACTGCTACAACAACAACAACGATTGCTTGCTTATTGGTTTGTGTGTGTGTTCACTATACAAACGACTTTGTTTTAAATAGCACTCACAAACAGGCATATGAAGCAAAACAAACTATGCTTCTTTGCCAACGACCATACCACGCTGAGTACATCGGTTCTCGTCCGATCACCGAAATTAAGCAGCGTCGGGCGCGGTTAGTACTTAGATGGGGGACCGCTTGGGAACACCGCGTGTTGTTGGCATCGTCCAACTTTTTTATTATTTTTTATATTAAAAAATATTTTTTTAAGGTTGTCCAATACACTTGTTTAGGTTTTACTTCAAAAATGTAGAAAATAGAAGCATTTTCACCTTTATTTTGGCAAAAAATTATACTCCAAAAAACGTATGAAAATGCCAATTATTTTCATTTAATTTGAAAAATAAATGAAAAATATGTATTTTCTATTGACATTTTACGCAAGTTAATGAAAAATAGTTAAAAAAAATTTTCAAGTTTCCTTTAATTATAAAAGGAATATTCTTGCTTAATCAAAACTAACAAACGATTGCTTGCTTATTGGTTTGTGTGTGTGTTCACTATACAAACAACTTTGTTTTAAATAGCACTCACAAACAGGCATATGAAGCAAAACAAACTATGCTTCTTTGCCAACGACCATACCACGCTGAGTACATCGGTTCTCGTCCGATCACCGAAATTAGGCAGCGTCGGGCGCGGTTAGTACTTAGATGGGGGACCGCTTGGGAACACCGTGTGTTGTTGGCATCGTCCAACTTTTTTATTATTTTTTATATTAAAAAATATTTTTTTAAGGTTGTCCAATACATTTGTTTAGGGTTTGTTGCGAAGGCATGCCGATGACCAAGTCCTCCATCAAAGCACAAAAAAAAAATTGCGTGGAGGGTCCTTAGGGGGTGACCCTTTCGCCTGTGTGGCGGTCACAAAACCACATATTTCCACCAGCTCCCATGATACGGTAAAGTTGGGGTGGTAACTTAATGGACGATTCCGGTTTGGCAGGTCATGGTAATGCCTTGCATGACCCGCCTCGTCCACAAAATGATCAATTAGGGTTAGCAGATTATGAGGGGGAGGGGGTTAGTTTCATTGTTTGCAATTTTTTTTTGTCATATATATCGTTGGGATGACCCTTTTGGAAACCATCCATAATGGCAGGGCAGGCTCCTTTGCGACCGGGTTTTGCCACGACTAACCCCGAACCCTCATGCAATACAATTATGGTACATTTGGACAACAATGTTCATGTCCCCCGCGGCCAAGAGATTCTTCGGTGGTTTCCCACTAAAAATCTGTCCAACCGCGTCCGGTCATGTACAAGTGTTATCCAAATACCGAGGAACAGCATCTGAAAAAAAGAAAAATAGATTAATTAGAGAAAGCATGAATAAAAACAAAATAAAAACTAAAAACCCAAACCAAAAACGTGTCTGCTGCGTTGAAAGAAATTTTTTTTATTGAATATAAACCATCAAAACAGCTGACAGTACATTACCCGCATTGCCAACCACATTACTACTGTGGAACCTGATTCATTCATAAAACCAAAATGAATTGCAGTGAGTGCAAGCAAGTAGGGTAGATGACACTAAGGTAGACTTAGAAAATGTCGGAATCTTTTAAATTTTTGAAATGTCGGACTTAAAAAAACGGTAGTAACAGAAATGTTGAGCTAAGGGGAAATGTCTGATGATAGAAAAGGATAAACGATGTATGATTTGGTGCAACAATCTGTATGCTCCACCGGAGAAAAGGAGTTAAATGTATGCCGCAAAACTTTATTTTCAGTACTAAGATGTCTGGGTTGGAAATATTCCAGGATAAGCCGAGCTTATAAATAGCATGACCCGCAACGAAAGATTTAGTAGTTGAATAAGTTAGTGCTGAGTGAGTTCTGTTAGTGAGGATTCGTTCTGTTAAGGAAAAAGTACCATTGTTAGTGAACAAACTTTTAAAATAAATAGTTAAGGTAATTAGATAACACTGTCTTGTGAAAAACGAAAAATAGAGTTTAATGTGATATTTCGCTGTGGTGTGTAGATTCCCGCTGGAGATGATCGCCTTTTAGTTGCCTATACAATTAAACAAAAGTGTATGAAAATGGATAACGAGCGTATGTTAACGTAAGTTAAAATAACACATCCTTACGAATGCCAAGTAATTTAGTTATTATATCCGTCATTAGGCACCACATACACTACTGGCCTCCAATAAAAGTGAAAAAAAGAGGATAAACCAAACCCAGAAAATAGGAGTTGGTAATATAAGGCACAGTCCCACGGGATAAGGTAGGATCAAACCAAAATAAAATATTTATATGTACCCCTATTCTCCGGAATATAATAACCAGCATCACAACAACATTGCTGGGAGAGGGAATTCTTATATAAAAAACAGAAACAAGAATCCAAATACGCATTAATAAAAACCCCTCAGCACCGAAATAAAAATCTGTGGTGTATAAGATTAAGCACGACATTTCAATAAAATAGCGGTCTGGATGACGTAGCTACCACAGAAACTTATTCGGCAAATCGATCTGTGACGACACAACAATCGGAAAAACCATCATTTTTTTAGTATCCGGCCATTTGTATCTTCCGGCAATTTGCATTTTCCGGCCATTTTTATTTTCCGGCCATTTTTATATTTCGGCAAAAGCCCTGCTGGTATTACATTAATCAACCTTAAAAATTCATGGACGATGTTACATAATTTTTTTATACCTGACTATTTTATTAAGATTATATGTATTTGTATTAACTGTTATTTTGTATTTGCTATATTTTTATATTATTTTAAGTGCTCTAGTAAATAATTGTTTTTTTTTAACTAATTGGATTCATAATACACGACCAGATTACCCCTATAGAAACCACATAAAAGACACTAAAACATACCAATAGAGCTCTATTAGGAATCTTTTAGGAAACGGCTTGACTGAATAGGCCTGTCTGGGATTGATTCGTTGGGGTCAACGATATATGTGGGTTCTAAAGAAACGTCTATTTGGTTCCCGATTTTATTTGAATTCAAATTGGATTTGTGGTCTAATAGACCGTTCGTTTTACTCCTCGTATATGGGGATTTTGTTTACAGATTTGTAACCCATTTAATATACAGATTTAATTTAATATTTTTTTTGTTATTTTCCAATTTTATTTGAGTAACTTTATATTTAGTATTACATACCATAATCATAAGAGAATATTTGTAGCTAGGTTTAAAAGTAATATAATAATTATGTGACTTTGTATGTAGATATAAAAAAATGGTGTTCTGATTGAATAAGGAGGAGGGGAAATGAGGTGAGTTAGTGGTGTGAAATGGAGCGGAATTAGGGGTCATCGGAAGGATAATGGAAAGGATGATCATGGTAGGGAGGGCGGCTTACAAAGCCAAGCTGGCAAGGTGTTTTGTGAATGTATGTGGCGATGTTGTAGTGTAGTTTATGTCTATTTGAAGTATGGCAGTTTTCTTTTGTTTGTATTTAATTTAGTATTTAATTTAAAATAGTAATAGACTGAAATAATTAATTTAGAGTAGACAGGTGTAATGAACTTTAATGAACAAGTTAAAAATAGGAAAAGAGATAGAACCGCGATTTTTGACTTGAATCGAACTATAGATACTACAAAAGAAAAGAGGAAGAAAGAAAGTTCTCTACCAGCAATGGCTGAAGAAAATCAATCAGGCGATATTCACTTTAGGGATCTGTCCCAAACTATAAATGCTAGACCACCCGTTTCGAACTCAATAGGACCCGTATTTTTACAAACCGCTACAGGTAATACTGAACCTCAACGAAATGGTCCCAACCAAGATCAATTAACTGTGCTGGAATCCTCTGTACAGTCAGTTCAAAATGAAATGAGTGATATTCGTAAAACATTGGGAGAACTGACTTCAACACTAAATAACCTTGTTAGAGGCATGAACAATCAAGAAGTAAATACGAATATAGTTCAAGGCGGGGCGGAACAAGTTCCAACAACACAAACAAATGGCACTACAGGTCAAATAGGCATTAATGTTCCACAAAGTAGATTAACCCCGGTAGATTATAGGAAAGAAGTTAATCCAGTCCGTATTAACAAACTGGGCTTAACGTTTGATGGATTAACGGTTTAGGTGTTGAGGAATTTGTATACCGGTTAGAGTATTATCAGAGTCAATATGGTATCCCTTGGCCTGAAGTTATCCGAGATTTCCCTCTTTTGGTCTCCGGTAGAGCTGAATCGTGGTACTGGCTATTCCAGAAAACCCACAGATTCCATGATTGGCATGAGCTGAAATATAGCCTCTTAAGCCAGTATCAATCCTCAAGGTCAAATTTCGAGATACTTACGGACCTAGCGCAGAGGAAACAACAGCCAAACGAATCCGTCGATAACTTTTTCCACAATATGGGTCAAATTAGATCCAAATTGGTTCAACCCATATCCGATTTTGATATGATAAAAATCATGAAAAAGAATATAAGAGAAATTATCGGCAGGATTGTTTATCCAATGCAGGTTTCATCCGTAGAGCAGCTCAGGATTGAATGTAATGAAGCTGAAAGGAATTTCTTGAGACGTGAGAATATGCAAGCTTTTGTGACTTCTCGACCGATGAGGCAAGTGAGCGAAATATGCGAAGAGATGGACTCAGTGTCTGGACCACAAAATGTTGATCAGGAGATAGATGAGATATCTATGAATCAATATGTGAGGAAGACTAACCCCCAGCTAATGTGTTGGAACTGTAGGAAGACTGGTCATGGGTTTCGAGATTGTGAGGCAACTGTAAGGTCGTTGTTCTGTTACAAATGTGGCAACCCTGGAACGACTACTCCAAGATGTAGCATTTGTCAACAGGGAAACGGGAACAGGGGCGTGGTGAGAGAGGGGAGCCCGCGTCCGACTTGAAATCCCAAGAAGCAAAAATATTAACTAATTATGATGAATCTAAAAACAATGATGCCAATAATGAATTAAAGAATTTAAATGAAAACGTATCTTACGCTAAAATTCGGCATCAGATACCAGAAGAATTATGATAAAATAAGGGATAGAATATTTGGGGAAGAAGAGCGGAAGAAAATCCCTAAAGTCCGACAAAAATTTATAAATAAAAGAAAAAACTTTAAATCAATTGTCGAAGGCATAAGAAGAACTGACTGTCATAAAGATCCCAGGCAATTTACAGATGTTGAAATCGAGGGCATCCCATTGAAAGGTCTATTAGATTCCGGGGCCTCAGTAAGCTTATTGGGAAAAGGGTGCAGGGAATTTGTAGAAAGGGTGGGGAAAGAAATTACCCCTTTATATTCTAACGTCAAAACCGCTGCTGGAAATCAACATAGAATAATCTGCAAAATTATATTACCTATAAAGTACAAAAACGTTGAAAATTAAATTGTGTTATATTTATGTCCAGATTTAGAACAGCAAGTTTATCTGGGTGTAAATTTTTGGAAAATGTACCATTTGGCCCCCGAAATAATTCCTGTCGAGGATATAAATATAGAACATTTTTAAAAGGACATGGTTGAGGGAGAAGCTTATAAATTGAATCCTCACGAATTATCACAAGAGCAACAGCAACGATTAGACGAGGTTGTAAAGAATTTTTATACGTTTGAAGAAAGGGGGCTAGGTAAAACAAGTTTGGAAAGCATATCATCAAATTGGTTGACGGTGCACAACCGGTCAAGGACCGCCATTACCCGATATCACCTGCTGTGCAAGAAATTGTATATCAGGAGGTAGATAATATGTTGCGATTGAATGTAATAGAGGAGAGTGAAAGTCCCTGGAGTAATAGGACCACCATAGTCCGTAAGCCAGAAAAGAATCGTTTTTGTTTAGATGCTAGAAATTTAAATAAATTGACAGTGAAGGACGCTTACCCCCTCCAAAACATCGATGGTATATTCAGTAGGATAGATAAGACGTATTATATTAGCAGCGTCGACTTAAAATACGCCTTTTGGCAGATAGAATTGGACGACGAAAGCAAAGCATATACGGCATTTACAGTTCCTGGCCGCCCTTTATACCAATTTAGGGTTATGCCATTTGGACTTTGTAATGCGGCACAACGTCTGTGCCGACTAATGGACAAAGTTATACCGTCTCATCTTAAAGAAAATGTATTTATATACTTAGATGACCTACTAGTAATATCTAGCGATTTTGATAAGCATCTAACTCTGTTGAATGAAGTGGCTGAATGTCTTAAAAAGGCAAATTTAACAATTGGTCTAAAGAAATCGCAATTCTGTTTTAGGGAATTAAGATACCTTGGCTTCATCATTGGAGATGGACAATTGAAAACGGACCCAGATAAAGTGAAGGCAATCAAGAATATTAAAGTACCACGAAATGCCAGAGAGGTTAGGAGCTTTTTGGGGACCGCAGGGTGGTATAGGCGGTTCATTAAAGATTTCGCTACCATCTCAGCGCCTCTAACGGATACATTAAAGAAAAGTAAAAAAATTGTAATGACCGAATTAGCTATCAAAGCGTTTGATGATTTGAAAAAGGCACTGACATCAGCACCTGTACTTCGCCATGTCGATTTCTCGAGACATTTCAACATACAATGTGATGCGTCCGAATATGGCATTGGTGCGGTGTTATACCAACTAAATGACAATAAGGAAGAGCACCCCATTGCTTTTTACTCACAAAAGTTGAACGCATGTCAGCGAAACTATACTGTGACAGAAAAAGAATGTCTAGCCGCTGTTATGGCTATAAAGAAATTTAGAGCATAGGTTGAAATGATGCCATTCACAGTAATCACCGACCATGCTTCGCTTAAATGGTTAATGTCTTTGAAAGATCTAACTGGGAGATTGGCTCGTTGGTCATTACAATTACAGGCATTCGATTTCAATATCGTACACCGAAAAGGAGCCGACAATGTTGTTGCCGACATGTTATCCAGAGCCCCAGTCATCGAGATTAATGACCTCACAAAATATGATCTGCTAGACTTTGAGACGGTAGAATTTGAAAGTAACGAGTATAAAGACCTGATTAAAAATATCACGGAAAACCAAGAAAAATTACCAGATCTAAAAGTAGAGAACGGATATGTATTTAAAAAAGTGTTACCTCACATAGATTCAGAAGAAGAAATTCGATGGAAATTATGGATTCCGTCAAATATAACCATGAAAATAATTAAAAAAGCTCATGATTCAAAAACATCTGCACATGGTGGCATGGTAAAGATACTTGAACGTGTGAAACGGTTTT
The DNA here is from genome assembly GCF_032173495.1 of Musca vetustissima. Taxonomy (NCBI): domain Eukaryota; kingdom Metazoa; phylum Arthropoda; class Insecta; order Diptera; family Muscidae; genus Musca; species Musca vetustissima. The sequence continues at coordinate 11,298 of NW_026880700.1, read as the reverse complement.
TCTATTGGCCCCGGATGACAATACAAATTAAGGAATATGTCCGAAAATGTCAAGTATGCAAGGAAACGAAATCCAGTAACATACACATGATGCCAAGCATGGGACAGGAGGTAGTAACAGATATGCCCTTTCACAAGCTATATATAGATTTCTTAGGGAAGTATCCTCGTTCCAAAAAGGGCAATGCTTTTATATTTATCGTCGTGGATCATTTCACCAAATTTACTATTCTCAAGGCAATGAGAGAAGCAACGGTAGGAAATGTAGTGAAATTTCTCGTCGAGGAGATTTTTCATAAGTTTAATGTTCCTGAAGTGATCCATAGCGATAATGGTGCTCAATTCACCTCTCACTCTTTCAAAGATCTAATGGAGAGCTACAAAATTACCCATATGAAAACAGCGCTGTAGTCGCCTCAGTCCAATGCGTCTGAGCGTGATAACCAATCTGTGATCAATGCCATCAGAGCATACCTCGACAAGGATCACAGAGACTGGGACAGTTATTTATCCGAAATAGAATGTGCACTGCGAAATTCCGTTCATGCAGCAACAGGAGTAACTCCTTTTTTTGCTCTTTTCGGATTTCACATGTTCTCTTCTGGCACTGACTACAATCTTGCTCGAAAACTGATGTCTTTAACCGACCATGAACTCCAGGGGACGGACAGACATTCCAAACTTGAACTTATAAGAGATACTGTTAAAACCCACTTACATCAAGCATTCGAAAAAAGTTCAGAAAAATACAACAAACGAGCGCGAGTAGTTAAATTCCGTCCAGGTCAAGAGGTTTGTAGACGTAATACGGTACTATCTGACTTTTCCAAAAATAGAAATTCTAAATTTTGTAAAAAAATTGTGAAATGCCGGATAGTCAGACCAGTAGGGCCAAACATGTATGAGTTGGAAAACATGCAAGGAAAAACTATAGGTATTTATCACGTCAAAGATATAAAGTACTAGTGCAATAGATATAAATCCTGTGATACGACAAGTGCAATATTAGAATTAAGTGTAGCTTTACTTTTATGTTGTGTTTGTCTGAACCTCATGATTTACATCTGTGATGCAATTTTACTTAATCTGTGATAAAATATACCTAATTTTCCTTTAATTATACCCTAATATATTTATACACCCAACCTCATAATTATTCCCTCCATATATAATATACTATTGATTCTAATTATACACTCTAAATTTTAATATACTATTGCAATAACCCTATAGTATGACTCTACCTGCAACTCTTCTAACTCACCCGATAGCAATGATCCATGGCAGTAAAAAGACTGTAGATCCACGTAACCCTGAAAGTAGGCACAAAGTAAGGACTTATAGGTGGAACAAAATAATAAAAAACTTCCCTGATACTGAATTCCCGGCTAAATCTCAGGGCGTGAGACGTCCCCACGTTTGACCTCAAAACAAACTCCAAATCATTACTCCTCCGCACACCAGCACTGACTGCATGCTTTGCCAGTTCTGGAGTTTTGTTGCGAAGGCATGCCGATGACCAAGTCCTCCATTAAAACACAAAAAAAAATTTTGCGTGGAGGGTCCTTAGGGGGTGACCTTTTCGCCTCTGTGGCGGTCACAAAACCACATATTTCCACCAGCTCCCATGATACGGTAAGGTTGGGGTGGTAACTTAATGGACGATTCCGGTTTGGCAGGTCATGGTAATGCCTTGCATGACCCCCCTCGTCCACAAAATGATCAATTAGGGTTAGCAGATTATGAGGGGGAGGGGGTTAGTTTCATTGTTTGCAATTTTTTTTGTCATATATATCGTTGGGATGACCCTTTTGGAAACCATCCATAATGACAGGGCAGCCTCCTTTGCGACCGGGTTTTGCCGCGACTAACCCCGAACCCTCATGCAATACAATTATGGTACATTTGGACAACAATGTTCATGTCCCCCGCGGCCAAGAGATTCTTCGGTGGTTTCCCACTAAAAATCTGTCCAACCCCGTCCGGTCATGCACAAGTGTTATCCAAATACCGAGGAACAGCATCTGAAAAAAAGAAAAATAGATTAATTAGAGAAAAAATGAATAAAAGCAAAATAAAAAATAAAACTAAAAACCCAAACCAAAAACGTGTCTGCTGCGTTGAAAGAAAATTTTTTGGTATATTGAATATAAACCATCAAAAGAGCTGACAGTACATTACCCGCATTGCCAACCACATTACTACTGTGGAACCTGATTCATTCATAAAACCAAAATGAATTGCAGTGAGTGCAATCAAGTAGGGTAGATGACACTAAGATAGACTTAGAAAATGTCGGAATCTTTTAAATTTTTGAAATGTCGGACTTAAAAAAACGGTAGTAACAGAAATGTTGAGCTAAGGGGAAATGTCTGATGATAGAGAAGGATAAACGATGTATGATTTGGTGCAACAATCTGTTTGCTCTACCGGAGAAAAGGAGTTAAATGTATGCCGCAATAATTTATTTTCAGTACTAAGATGTCTGGGTTGGAAATATTCCAGGATAAGCCGAGCTTATAAATAGCATGACCAGCAACGAAAGATTTAGTTGTTGAATAAGTTAGTGCTGAGTGTGTTCTATTAGTGAGGATTTGTTCTGTTAAGGAAAAAGTACAATTGTTAGTGAACAAACTTTTAAAATAAATAGTTAAGATTCCCGCTGGAGATGATCCCCTTTTAGTTGCCTATACAATTAAACAAAAGTGTATGAAAATAGATAACGAGGGAATGTTAACGCGCCACATACACTACTGGCCTCCAATAAAAGTAAAAAAAGAGGATAAACCAAACCCAGAAAATAGGAGTTGGTAATTTAAGGCACAGTCCCACGGGATAAGGTAGGATCAAACCAAAGCAAAACAACATTGCTGGGAGAGGGAATTCTTATATAAAAAAAACAGAAACAAGAATCCAAATACGCATTAATAAAAACCCCTCAGCACCGAAATAAAAATCTGTGGTGGATAAGATTAAGCACAACATTTCAATAAAATAGCGGTTTGGATGACGTAGCTACTACAGAAACTTATTCGGCAAATCGATCTGTGACGACACAACAATCGGAAAACCATCATTTTTTTAGTATCCGGCCATTTGTATGTTCCGGCAATTTGAATTTTCCGACCATTTTTATTTTTCGGTCATTTTTATATTCCGGCAAAAGCCCTGCTGGTTTTACATGAATCAACCTTAAAAATTCATGGCCGATGTTACATAATTGTTTCATACCTGACTATTTTATTATGATTATATGTATTTGTATTAAGTGTTATTTTGTATTTGCTATATTTTTATACTATTTAAATTTTTCTAGTAAATAATTGTTTTTTTAACTAATTGGATTCATAATACACGACCAGATTATCCCTACAGAAACCACATAAAAGACACTAAAACATACCAATAGAGCTCTATTAGGAATCTTTTAGGAAACGGCTTCGACTGAATAGGCCTGTCTGGGATTGATTCGTTGGGGTCAACGATATATGTGGGTTCTAAAGAAACGTCAATTTGGTTCCCGATTTTATTTGAATTCAAATTTGATTTTTGGTCTAATAGACCGTTCGTTTTACTCCTCGTATATGGGGATTTTGTATAGAGATTTGTAACCCATTCAATATAAAGATTTAATTTAATATTTTTTTGTTAATTTCCAATTTTATTCGAGTAACTATATATTTAGTATTACATAAAATAATCATAAGAGAATATTTGTAGATAGGTTTAAAAGTAATATATTAATTATGTGACTTTGTATGTAGATATAAAAAATGGTGTTCTGATTGAATAAGGAGGAGGGGAAATGAGATGAGTTAGTGGTGTGAAATGGAGCGGAATTAGGGGTCATCGGAAGGATAATAGAAAGGATGATCATGGTAGGGAGAGCGGCTTACAAAGCCAAGCTGCCAAGGTGTTTTGTGAATGTATGTGGCGATGTTGTAGTGTATTTTATGTCTCTTTGGAGTATGGCAGTTTTCTTTTGTTTGTCACGTTCCTGGGTTAGAGATGTCGGGATGGTAGGCAGTGAATTGGGACCGGAAATAACTAATAATGTTGGTAACTCACCCCTAAGCCCTCTAATAAATGTGTATAAAGCTTTATCTCTGTGTATGCCTTCGTCATATTTGCAAGACTTTTTTCGTCATAATCTAGGCATGCTATTTTGTCTAGGATTAAAGAAAGGTGCTGGTACACAGCACGATAAAACTCAGTTACCGACATACTGTTTTATCTCAAGGAACTCATTTGGAATTCTAGTGTACTTATGTCTCGCCTATGGGAATAGTGCATCATGAGACACTTTTTGATTCTTCCCCAGTCTAAAGGAGTTCTGTAAGATTCCAGTGCGGTATCAGCGTCACCAATAACTTTCGATCTAACGGTATGTAGGATGGCAAAATACCTACAAGTACCTTTTATAGGATCAAAAAATTCTAATATTCTATCGACTGACTTACGCCATGAATTGAACTCTCCTTGTCTTCCACTGAATTCTCTTAAACTTTTAACTATATCTGGAATCGAGTCCAATTCCTTAATATTGACTTGTGTTATAGGTTGCTCGCCAATTTCCTCTGTGCTGTCTATCGATAGAAATTGGCAAACAAACCAAAATGAATAACACTCGCGGTAGCTCACTTTTAACGAAATCTGAGTTTACGTACCTGGTGTTAATATAGGAGGTGATGCAAATGTGGTTACCCATTTGTTTTTAGATTGCCAAATTTTTATTTTTTATCCGATTAAATTGAAATTTTACACTTAACATACTACATGTGTCTTTCCATGTATCAATTTGAAAATAATATTATTCTATCAATTTAAGAGATATTTGAGAAAATATTTGAAATTCCAGTAAAAGTGATTTTAAAAAAAGTGCAGGTAATGTGGTACACCACATGATGTTAATGTGGTATAGTATAAGCGGAATTAGGGGTCATTGGAAGGATAATGGAAAGGATGATCATGGTAGGGGGGGCGGCTTACCGACATACTGTTTTGTCTCAAGGAACTCATTTGGAATTCTAGTGTACTTATGTCTCGCCTATGGGAATAGTGCATCATGAGACACTTTTTTATTCTTCCCCAGTCTAAAGGAGTTCTGTAAGATTCCAGTGCGGTATCAGCGTCACCAATAACTTTCGATCTAACGGTATGTAGGATGGCAAAATACCTACTAGTACCTTTTATAGGATCAAAAAATTCTAAAATTCTATCGACTGACTTACGCCATGAATTGAACTCTCCTTGTCTTCCACTGAATTCTCTTAAATTTTAAACTATATATGGAATCAAGTCCAATTACTTAATATTGACTTATGTTATAGGTTGCTCGCCAATTTCCTCTGTGCTGTCTATCGATAGAAATTGGCAAACAAACAAAAATGAGTAACACTCGCGGTAGCTCACTTTTAACGAAATCTGAGTTTACGTACCTGGTGTTAATATAGGAGGTGATTCACATGTGATTACCCATTTGTTTTTTAAATTGCCAATTTTTTATTTTTTATCCGATTAAATTGAAATTTTACACTTAACATACAACATGTGTCTTTCCATGTATCAATTTGAAAATAATATAATTTAATCAATTTAAGAGATATTTGAGAAAATATTTGAAATTCCAGTAAAAGTGATTTTAAAAAAAGTGCAGGTAATGTGGTACACCACATGATGTTAATGTGGTATAGTATAATTTTCACTTTCAATTGATATCTTATATAAATTATTGTTTTTAATGAATGCAAATTAGCTCGAGATTTATGTCTGTTAAAATTTTTTATGGATACGTTGAGTGGAACTTTAATGTTTATTATATAATAATGTCTACACATGACTATATTTAATTTTTGTATGGAGAAGTTGTTAAAACTCATAGCCTTTGTTTTTCATCCTTGTGATTCATGGTAGACTCTCGTAGAGTACAAATGTTTCAAATAGTAATGAGATTTTGTCTAGTGTTTTGTTTATGTGGTGATGAGATGAGAGTTGATATTTTCCAATGTTTTCTCCAAAGAAACAACAACACTACGTCATCAGTCCGTGCAAACAACAACTGGTTAAGATCCGGCTCGAAGGACCAAATGTCTAGGCGAGGGGTTTGTTGTACTCCTCGCCGTGGCGATGTGTGGATGTGAAGTGATCAATTTATTAACTCAAGAGAGCAATGTGAAGCGACAACAAGAGAACTCCCAAGTAGTTACTGGTGTATGGAAAAGAAATTGCAAAGAAAATAAAACACAAGAGTTATTAATATAATATTCTAAGTATCTTGGATTTATTTGGTGGTATTATTTTCCTTATTCAACAACAAATTACCTTTGTAATTTGGGGCGGCGACAGAGGCCTGTTAATAATAACGCGTAGACGTTATGCGACTAAGTTTACTCTAAGGAGGTTGGTCGACAAGTGAACGCTGTTTTTTACGTACATTTGATGCTATTTTGGGAAATGACACTGTATAAGTTTGATAAGTTCTGACTCAACTTCCCGAGCTCAGTCATTCACGTCACGGGCATCTCCAGCGGAGACCGTAGAGTGCAGATGCCACCGAGTGGTGGTTGTTGCTGTTTTGCTCTCCTTGATTGACCATTTCTTCCATTGGAATATTTAAATGTAGTAGTAAACGACAACTGCTCGATTTATCATGTTCCTCTATCCTATAAATGCATGGATTAAGATAATCTTCTACATCGTTTTGGATCGCATCGATTAAGATAATATACTACATCGTTTTGGTTCACAATGATGGTTCTTGAGTCCGAGGCGGAAGCGGAGGTCTCGCTTGGAATTTGTTCTGTCCCTCAAAATTAACAAGTTCAGGATAGAATCATTGTTTAGGTATTGCATAGTTTCCGAAATTAGTAGCCGTTGTTATCTGATCAAAGACATGGTTCTTATGTTCATATTATCCAATTTGAGGCAGATATGCAATGCTTGAGGCAGTGAATTGGTAGCGGAAATTGCTAATAATGTTGGTAACTCACCCCTAAACCCTCTAAAAAATGTGTATAAAGCTTTATCTCTGTGTATGCCTTCGTCATATTTGCAAGACTTTTGTCGTCATAATCTAGGCATGCTATTTTGTCTAGGATTAAAGAAATGTGCTGGTACACAGCACGATAAAAGTCAGTTACCGTCATACTGTTTTGTCTCAAGGAACTCATTTGGAATTCTAGTGTACTTATGTCTCGCCTATGGGAATAGTGCATCATGAGACACTTTTTTATTCTTCCCCAGTCTAAAGGAGTTCTGTAAGATTCCAGTGCGGTATCAGCGTCACCAATAACTTTCGATCTAACGGTATGTGGGATGCCAAAATACCTACTAGTACCTTTTATAGGATCAAAAAATTCTAATATTCTATCGACTGACTTATCCCATGAATTGAACTCTCCTCGTCTTCCACTGAATTCTCTTAAACTTTTAACTATATATGGAATCGAGTCCAATTACTTAATATTGACTTGTGTTCTAGGTTGCTCGCCAATTTCCTCTGTGCTGTCTATCGATAGAAATTGGCAAACAAACAAAACTGAATAACACTCGCGGTAGCTCACTTTTAAGGAAATCTGAGTTTACGTACCTGGTGTTAATATATGTGGTTACCCATTTGTTTTTTAAATTGCCAAATTTTTATTTTTTATCCGATTAAATTGAAATTTTACACTTAACATACTACATGTGTCTTTCCATGTATCAATTTTAAAATAATATTATTCTATAAATTTAAGAGATATTTGAGAAAATATTTGAAATTCCAGTAAAAGTGATTTTAAAAAAGTGCAGGTAATGTGGTACACCACATGATGTTAATGTGGTATAGTATAATTATCACTTCCAATTGATATCTTATATAATTTATTGTTTTTAATGAATGCGAATTAGCTCGAGATTTATGTCTGTTAAAATTTTTAATGGATACGTTGAGTGGAACTTTAATGTTTATTATATAATAATGTCTACACATGACTATATTTAATTTTTGTATGGAGAAGTTGTTACAACTCATAGCCTTTGTTTTTCATCCTTGTGATTCATGGTAGACTCTCGTAGAGTACAAATGTTTCAAATAGTAATGAGATTTTGTCTAGTGCTGGCTTTTTTTCATGCAGACTCAAGGTATACCACATTACCTGCACTTGTGTTTACTGAAGAAATACCTAGTTTTTTTTCTAAATTGGTGATTATGTGGCGCTATCGCGCATATTATTTGATTTTAAGTCCATACTAATTATTTTAATGCTTTAGTAATAACGATTAAATGACATCCGTAAGACAAAAAAATATTTTTAAACTTCAACCGAAAAAAAGTAAATTTCATGAAATATTTAATTTTTGCTACTGATTCTCAACGTGATTTAAATAAATTAAACTGATCATTGCTATCTTATTTTTTTGAGAACAGCAAACTATAGAACATTCTAAAATTATTCTAAAATTTTCAGTCTACAAAAAAATTTACTATAACACATTACCAACCTATACCACATTTGCATCACCTCCTCTATGGTGTTTTGTTTATGTGGTGATGAGATGAGAGTTGATATATTCCAATGTTTTCTGGGTTTGTTGTACTCCTCGCCGTGGCGATGTGTGGATGGGAAGTGATCGAGGGAGCGAGGTGAAGCGACAACAAGAGAACTCCCAAGTAGTTACTGGTGTATGGAAAAGTAATTGCAAAGAAAATAAAACTTAAGAGTTATTAATATAATATTCTAAGTATCTTGGATTTATTTGGTGGTATTATTTTCCTTATTCAACAACAAATTACCTTTCTAATTTGGGGCGGCGACAGAGGCCTGTTAATAATAACGCGTAGACGTTATGCGACTAAGTTTACTCTAAGGAGGTTGGTCGACAAGTGAACGCTGTTTTTTACGTACATTTGACGCTATTTTGGGAAATGACACTGTATAAGTTTGATAAGTTCTGACTCAACTTCAGTAGGGTAGATTTGCCGGTGCACAACTGTAATTTGACACCCATTTTTATGAGCTTTTGCTTCCCACGAAAACTTGGGTGGTCTCTTGCTGCTAATATAAACAATGAGTGTATTTTAATGTTCTTTTGCTGCTAATATAAACAATGAGTGTATTTTAATGTTCTTTTGCATCCTGGTATGAAAAAGCTCCTCCTTAGTTTGTTTATGGTGTGGATCTTTTTCGATTCCCACCATCACAGAGATTGTAGTTAACAAGGAATGATCCTGAGTTTGGTTCCTAATATAAACAATGATTGTATTTTAATTTTCTTTTGCTTCTTAATAAATGTGACACTCTTATGCTTCCTAATATAAAAAACTCATTCATAATTTTTGGGCTCTACAAATTGATTATGTTGTTTACGCGTTATTTTTTACTCAGTGAATCCCCTGTCCACTTGTCCCTCTCCACATCTTGGAGATTGTAGTTGACAATAAATTATTGCGAGCCTCCGGTTTGCAATACCGCATATTGTCATCCTTTTCCAAGCACTTGTTTATATTATTTTTATTTCAAAATATTGTGAAATTGTATCATGGCACACACAAAATTATTTTGCTTCCTGGTATGAAAAAGCTCCTCCTTAGTTTTGGCTCCACAAATAACATATTTATGGTGCGGATCTTTTTCGATGAATACCCTCCCCCCTCTACTCTCGTCTTCCCAACCATCACAGAGATTGTAGTTAACAAGGGATGATCGTGAGTTTGGTTCCTAATATAAACAATGATTGTATTTTAATTTTCTTTTGATTCTTAATAAAAAAAAACGGGGGTGGAATGTGACACTCTTTTGCTTCCTAATGTAAAAAACTTCTGCATAATTTTTGGGCTCTACAAATTGATTATGTTGTTCACGTGTTATTTTTTACTCAGTGAATCCTCTGTCCCCTGTTCGCTCTCCCCAAGTTAGAGATTGTAGTTGACAATAAAATGATTGCGAGCCTCCGGTTTGCAATACTGCATATTGTCATCATTTCCCAAGCGCTTGTTTATATCATTCTTAGTTCAAAATATTGCGAAATTGTAACATGCGAAGACCGACATGTGTGGCACACACAAAATTTGCAAGTTTTATTATTATTATTTTTGTTATATTCGAGTATTTTAGGAAATTTGTTTTTCACATACAATGTTTAAATCGAAAAATATAGCACGCTTTTAGGCTGGATATACTATAGGGCTTAAAACGTTTAAAAGCCTAATTCGAGTTTACAAAATTATTCAGTGTTACAAAAGCATTTTGAAAAGCATCATGGATAATTTTGTAGGAGTTTCCGACATGGATGAAGTAACAGCTGTCTTCGAAATTATTAAATTCGAAGTCCGGCCAGACAAGCACCTCCTAAAAAATGGGGACTCATTAATAGATACTTTCATGGATGATGAATGTGTGGAGAAACCATTTGAAAATGCCAAAGATAGGCTTAGAAATGTAAGTCAACAACATGCAGCAGATGAACTTATACCAGATGGTCAGGATCTAACAAGATTGAGCCCAAATGATCCATGGTTTGAGACCCTGAATGATAACCATCAACGACCGGAGAAGCCAACAATAATTTCCAATGTTGTATTGCCGTCGTATCCTTCGATTGCGGACGAAGTAGATAACTTTGTCAAGGACCATTTAGTTGCATTCAAAAATTTAATTGCTGCAGATACAGACAATAAATCTAAGATTGTAAAACAATTTATAAATGAAAATTATTAATATTTATTATTAAAAAATATAAAAGTATTAGCTTTATATGTCATTTATTTGGTTGTGATATTCCAGAGGCTTGGGAAATTTTGTTTACACTCATCAATGTATGTCAAGTTAAGTATTCAATGCATATGAATAAATGCTTACACATAAGAATTCGATTCGGAAAATATCGAAATGTTGAGTTCTGTTACAGAAAGGGCTTACAGTAACCTACAAGTACTTGATTTATCAACATCACACTTCTCTATAAAATTTTTTAAATAAAAATGGCTTCATATATTTGTGAATTTTGTCACATTTCCTTCACTATTAAGCGTGAATTTTTAAGCCATTTAAAGAAACACTGCGAAATTTGCGGAGTTTTTTTCAATAACCCTTATCAGGTAAAATTTCACAAAAAAAAAAAAGTCAAGGATGTTTACCTTTAACACCCCAAACGTCTACTTTTGCGAAACAAGAAAATCAACAATCTGATTTTAGTTCCAGCACAAAGCAAAAAAGTGTGCAATTTAATAAAGAAAAAACACAACAATCTAAGAAATGTGAAAATAAAAAAAAAGTAAAGATCTGCAATGACTGCTATAAAGCTGTTCATAATATGT
>NW_026880699.1:0-31814 GCF_032173495.1 Musca vetustissima | reverse complement strand
GCTGAAGCATGCAGTCTTTCATAGACGAGCTGAAACAGAGAATATTTCATAGACGAACTAAAGGGAGCCCTTCATAGACGAACTGAAGGGAGTCTTTAGTGACATGCTGAAGGAAGTTTTTCAGTGAGGATCTGAAAGGAGCTGAAGGACGTCTGTAATAGACGTGGTGAAGGGAGCCTTTCAAAGACGAACATAAGGGAGGTTTTCTAGACGAGCTGAATGTAGTCTTTCATAGGCGAACTGAAACAGGACCTCTTTTACAGACAAGATTGAGCAGAGACCATTTCATTAAACAGCCGAAGCAATGAGTGGTTCTGCTAGTCTATGTTCTTAATTCTAAGAGTTCTTTTTATAGATCTGGAGGTCGTTCTTTACAGACGAAATGGAGGGAGGTGTGAAATAAATTTATAGACGTGCTTGCAGGAACTATTTAAAGACGAACTGAAAACCAGGGGCATTTTGGTGAGTCTCATTAGACAATCTAAGGTATTCTTTATAGAGGAGCTGAAGTATCTTGAAGAGTTTTATGTGAGTACCTGCCAAAAGGCCTACCTCACAGTGGCTGAGCCACATGCGGAAAAGCGCCCACCAGCACACCAGCACCGAAGTACTGTACCAATTGGAAAACATGCAGAAGGCACACTCTCCCCCTTGGTGAGGGGCGAAACCACAACCCCCGTGAAGCTCCCCAGGGGGCCACACCAACTGTCAGGCTGGATCGACAGATCCAGGGGCACATGACACCCGCGGTACGGAAAACCTCCGCTCAGGCTCGAGCCCGAAGCCTCTCCCAGTTTGAAACACGTCCGGGCTGGTATCCCAAAACAACATTAAGGAACGGCGATTACCGCAAGTGGCAAGGAAAAACCTGTCCACAAGCAGTGACAAATACACAAATCACATACAATTAATATGTTGTCCTCACGGACTGCACAAAGGGCCCAAAGGACCGCGGCATCGGACATCACAACACAAACAATGAACAAAACTGCCCTCACGGACAGCCTACACTACATCCACAGGACGAGTGAAGCACATGAAGTGGAAACCACGAACCACCCACGATGCACAGACAAACGCAGGCAGCACGTACACCACCTACAACTGCCAACAACCGCACCGCCACCCGGTGCACCTACCCACCACCACCCGGTGCAACCGACCAAACCCAACTGCAAGGGGGCTATGTGCGAGGACCACCTCCATTAAGTACTGTCCTTCTCCTAAATGCTTCACGAGCAAAACTACTTAAACAACGAAAGGTCCGATCGTCTTCAAGTGCCCTACTGAAATCCCACCCCGCCCCTCCATTCGTTATACCCATACTTGCTAAATCTCTAATGTCATCATAGTAACAGCATTCCGTCAGTATATGCTTCCAGTCCTCAGTCATCCCGCACCCACATAAATCCGTCTGGGACAGGCCTCTTTTATGCAGAAAAGCATTGAGAGAGCCATGCCCCGTCAGTAAGAAACCAGTACTTAAGCCGAAGCGAAAGTCTGGCCGGTCAACTACGAACGTTGCGTCACGAATAAATTCGTACGTCACCCTCCATTTGTCACTGTTCGTCCACCTTGTCCTTGTATCAACATCACAGTCCCGAAGGATAGTGCTGTACCGCCTACTCACCCCATCCACCAAATCAGAAGGCCTGAGCCAATCATCCTCATTCAGAGGAGCTGAAGTAGGAAGTCTTTCTATTTGAAGTCCGAGAAGAGTTTATAAACGAGCTAGAGGCCGAGGAATTATCATACCACAAATAACACTCTGCTGAGGGGAGTCTATGTAGGAAGAAAAACTTTTTGAACTACTAGAGTAATTAGGCGTAAGAAGGCCAATGGCGAGCTGAAGTCTTGTAATTTTTATAAAGAAGAACATTTGAGCGGAGGGTTTTTAGATACAAGCTGGATGTGATTTTTGTAGGCAAATTGAAGAGAATCCTTATACACGGGTAGAAGGAGCTTATTCTGAGGCAGTCGTTGTAGACAAGAGGGCGGTAATCTGACACACATTCTGATTGTATTTCTTATTTGCGACCAGGAGATTTTATTTATTCATTCCTCTCAGATGAGAATAGAGTATGTACAGGTATTACCCGTTAGAAGATTTAAAAGCCAACTCGTTCTGTACGCTACGTTGTACCTAAAAAAATAAATATGTTCCTTATTTGATTAATATTTCAAATTTTGAACTATCTTCACATTAACGAATTTAAACATTCTCAAACATTTACGTCTATCGAACAAGTTAAGCAATTTACATGGTGGTAAGACGATCATATCAATCGATGATCGATTTTTTGTGGTAATTGTTTTGAATTTCATATTCCGTGGCACAATGTGTAACCGAATCAACATTAATAGACTCAATTACTAGATTTTAATCGTCAATGAAGAAAGAAATACGCTACACAATTATGGTATAGAGATATCTGCGAGGCAATCATTCATACATGCAGTCGCTCCATCCAACCATTCGATCGATCTATCGTTCGTTCATTCATAATCAGAGTTAAATTATGATGTGTTATGACATGTTTCACTGGTTTTCATTTTCAAAATGGTCTACCGCAAAATACACAAAAAAATAATACAAAAAAATAGTGGAAACCTCACCCATACTCGTGCATGCTGAGGTCTGCTAAAAAATAAATAAAAAATGTTTCAATTTTAAATACAACTCAATATTTTGTTGAAATAAAAATGTATTCGAGTATTGGGAGAATTTGTTTTTCTTCTTGTGATGGACAGGTGTGTGGATGATTTGTATCACACGGGAGTTCATGTTTTGTAATTTATTATAACTATTTTCGGAGTCTTATTTCATCATGTGGTTCAAATTTGTATCTACTGACGTGACATCACTTAATAACGATTTGTTAACTAATTCCAAATAACCTTATATATTTCTAAATAATTTCCTCTTAGATTCTAAATTTTCAACAGTGTTCGCAAAACCACCTCAAGGCACATTGAACTTTAGCAGTCGATAAATGATAAATCGATGTTGACGTCAGTCACTAAGTCAGTCAACACAGCACAAACGCGTATCAACATCATATCGAAATGTGAGCTGCAAAAAAAAAAAAAAAAAAAAAAAAAAACGACAAGGTGAGTAATGCTCACATATCGAGTTTGTATGTGAGTGTGTATCTGTGTAAAATGACTTAAACTAACATAAATCAATATGTTAAATTAGTTTCTATACATTTTGACAGGCAATGTAACATTAGACAAATATATAAATTCACATATACATACATATGTATGTCGATATGTACATTGGTGTTTACGTGTATGAGGTTACGCTTAAATATGGATAAAAATTGCATTTATGGTAATAGCGCAACTCCTCCTTCTCTCGTTGAGTTAGGTGTGTGTGTCGGTTTCTATAATTCTAAAGATTTTGGCACACTTTTGTTTTGGTGTATGAAGTTTTGCGTAGTTCGTTTCTATTATTTATCAAAAACAAAATGTCAGAAAGGAGAGGAAATACAAAAACGTTTTGGAAATTTTTGTATGCGTGAACAGTGATTTGAAATAACAGGAACGGTTCAAAAATTGGGTGGGATGAAAAAACTTTGCAAGACCCCTCCCTGCCCTTCAACATGCGATACTCAGACGATTTGGCATTCAGATCGTCTATAAGGCTATATTGGCTTCAGCTACATATAGCCTTATTGCCTGGTCTTCAGCACATCAATAAAGGTCATGTTCTTCACCTCGTCTGCAACCACTCCCCTCAACTTATAAATAGAGACCACCTTCAGATAGAATATATAAAGTGTTTTCAACTTTTTTGCAAGAAAAACATCTTAAGGTCATCCACAGAGACTCCTTGAGTTCGTTTGAGCAAAAACTCCCTTCAACATGCCTAAAAAATCTCTGAACTTTAGATACAAAGGCTTTCCGATCTTTCTATCATGTATATATAAATATATCATACTTTCAGCATCTGGTCGTCTATGCTTGTCTGTAAAGACTTCCTTCAGGTCGTTTAAAAAACATACTTCAACACGCATATAAAGACTTCCTACAGCTTCACCTTCGGGTATAAATTCAATAAAGCCTCACTATAGTGTATAAAATACTTCCTTCAGGATGTCTATAAATACTTTCCACAGGACGTTTGTAAGACTCACTTTAGTTCGTCCATGAAACTCCCTGCTTCAGTTCGTTTACGAACGATTTCTTTCAGTTTGACTATGAAAAACTCCCTGATTTAGCCCATCTATGAAAAACACTCTGCTTCAGCTGGCCTATGAAAGATTTCCTACTTCAGCTCGTATATGAAAGATTCTCTTCGGACTTCAGATCGTCTATGAAAGACTTCCTTCACCTCGTCTATGAAAATCTCCCTTCAGCTCGTCTTTGAAAGACTCCCCTCAGCTCGTCTATGAAGGACTTCCTTCAGGTCGTCTATGAAATACTCTAATCAGGTTGTCTATGAAGGACTCCCTTCGGCTCCTCTATGAAAGACTCCTTTCAGTCTGTGAAAAACAAATTGTAAAGACTCCCTTCAGCTTGTCTATGAAAGACTCCCTGCTTCAGCTCGTCTATGAAAGACTCCCTGCTTCAGCTCGTCTATGAAAGACTCCCTGCTTCAGCTCGTCTATGAAAGTCTTCCAGCCCCTACCTCGTATTCGAAAGACTCCCTGCTTCAACTCGTTTTCGAAAGACTCCCTGCTTCAGCTCGTCTTCGAAAGACTCCCTGCTTCAGCTCGAATTCGAAAGACTCCCTGCTTCAGCTCGTCTTCGAAAGACTCCCTTCTTCAGCTCGTCTTTGAAAGACTCCCTGCTTCAGCTCGAATTCGAAAGACTCCCTGCTTCAGTTCGTATTCGAAAGACTCCCTGCTTCAACTCGTTTTCGAAAGACTCCCTGCTTCAGCTCGTCTTCGAAAGACTCCCTGCTTCAGCTCAAATTCGAAAGACTCTCTGCTTCAGCTCGTCTATGAAAGACTCTCTGCTTCAGCTCGTCTATGAAAGACTCTCTGCTTCAGCTCGTCTATGAAAGACTCCCTGCTTCAGCTCGTCTATGAAAGTCTTCCAGCCCCTACCTCGTATTCGAAAGACTCCCTGCTTCAACTCGTCTTCGAAAGACTCCCTGCTTCAGCTCGAATTCGAAAGACACCCTGCTCAACTCGTCTATTCTAAAGACACCCTGCTTCAACTCGTTTTCGAAAGACTCCCTGCTTCAGCTCGTCTTCGAAAGACTCCCTGCTTCAGCTCAAATTCGAAAGACTCTCTGCTTCAGCTCGTCTATGAAAGACTCTCTGCTTCAGCTCGTCTATGAAAGACTCTCTGCTTCAGCTCGTCTATGAAAGACTCCCTGCTTCAGCTCGTCTATGAAAGTCTTCCAGCCCCTACCTCGTATTCGAAAGACAACTCGTCTTCGAAAGACTCCCTGCTTCAGCTCGTCTATGAAAGACTCCCTGCTCAACTCGTCTATGAAAGACTCCCTGCTTCAACTCGTCTTTGAAAGACTCCATTCAGCTCGCCTATGAAAGACTCCCTGCTTCAGCTCGTCTATGAAAGACTCCCTGCTTCAGCTAGTCTATGAAAGACTCCCTGCTTCAGCTCGTCTATGAAAGACTCCCTGCTTCAGCTCGTTTATGAAAGACTCCTGCTGCAGCTCGTCTATGAAAGACTCCCTCCTTCAGCTCGTCTATGAAAGACTCTCTGCTTCAGCTCGTCTATGAAAGACTCCCTGCTTCAGCTCGTCTATGAAAGACTCCCTGCTTCAGCTCGTCTATGAAAGTCTTCCAGCCCCTACCTCGTATTCGAAAGACAACTCGTCTTCGAAAGACTCCCTGCTTCAGCTCGTCTATGAAAGACTCCCTGCTCAACTCGTCTATGAAAGACTCCCTGCTTCAACTCGTCTTTGAAAGACTCCATTCAGCTCGCCTATGAAAGACTCCCTGCTTCAGCTCGTCTATGAAAGACTCCCTGCTTCAGCTAGTCTATGAAAGACTCCCTGCTTCAGCTAGTCTATGAAAGACTCCCTGCTTCAGCTCGTCTATGAAAGACTCCCTGCTTCAGCTCGTCTATGAAAGACTCCCTGCTTCAGCTCGTTTATGAAAGACTCCTGCTGCAGCTCGTCTATGAAAGACTCCCTCCTTCAGCTCGTCTATGAAAGACTCCCTCCTTCAGCTCGTCTATGAAAGACTCCCTGCTTCTGCTCGCCCATGAAAGACTCCCTGCTTCAGCTCGTCTATGAACGACTCCCTGCTCCCTGCTTCAGTTCGTCTATGAAAGACTCCCTGCTTCTGCTCTTCTATGAAAGACTCCCTTCAGCTCGTTTCTAAAGAATCCCTCCTGTTCGTTTCATACCCTTAAGGAATATGCGTTACTTTTCAAATTTCCACTTTTGAGTCACGGTGATTTCAAAGATAAATTGCATTTAACATTTGTCAGACATTGCGTCGAATCGATGACATACAAATGTTGCTACAAATATACGAACATATATATGCGATAGACATACATATGCGTTCATTAGTTTTCGTGTATTTCGTATTTTATGAATTTTAAATGATTATTTGCATTTTCGAATTGTTTATGACTCAAATAAATGTTGCAGAGATTTTTGTTGTTGTTGTCAAAAAATTCTGTTTTGAAGTTCTGGTTTCGAGTATTTTTGACCAAATTTGGTTAAAATGTCAGTAATATTGTTTATGTGGTAAATGTCAAATGTAGTGGTATTTGATTAGGGGTTTCTTTTTCTTGCTGACCAACCTGCTGACCACTCCATCAAAAAAGAATATTATTCAATTTTGAGTTTTCATTTAGCCGAATATTTATCGAGTGATTTAAGATTGGCCCAGTCAATCAGTGTGACATATCGCAATTATCGCTTAACGAGAATTTGACAGACAAACTCAGTGGAATTTTTGAACATTCGCATGGTCGGATTTACTTGCAAAGAATATTGGGTAATGTATGTGGTTGTTGATAGTTACTTAGTGCGTTATGGTATCGGTGATTGATAAGGCCATGGATAAGAAGATTTATTGTCATGCTGTACATTTATTTTGCGGCCAGGTAAAACAAGTTTCAGGAATTATGGAATTATTTTAAACCTTTTGTAAAGACTCCCAGCTTTAGCTTGCCTATAAAGATTCTCGGCCATTAGCTTTTCTATAAATACTCGGCCAAAAAATATGTCTCAAATAACGAAAATGGGGAGGGGACCAATATATGGTGGCTGAGTCATAACACGTGCCAATATCGAAGTAGTTTTCAAAAATTGCAGGCACTTCGGTTGGATAACATTTAATTTTAAACTACATACAGTTTTCTATAGGAAATATTTATCGCCCGATCCTGAAGGGCATGAGAATTTTTTCTGTAGACCACAAATAATCCTCCGAGAGATAAATTCGTTCTAAAGTGTAAAAATTTCCTGACGAGTTTTTTGTATGCAATAAAACGCATTTTTAAGCTCAGCAAATTTCTGTATAGAAACCAATAAGGAAAGTAGTAAAGTCGGACTGGGCCGACTATATGATACCCTTCACCACTTGGGGTATGTTGCACATATGTATCCTAACAATTTAATGTCAATGTTCCCTCGAAGGAAGATATTCATGTCCTTCTGCAACCTATGGTAAATTTAATTTCATTCGGGCATATTTAGAGTCGTCTGCGTACCATGCGACATATTTTTGAAACCGATTTATAGCAAAATTGATATACGCTATTCGATACGCCGCGCTGTTAAATAATAATTTAATAAATTTAATTTCAATCAGGCACGCGTTCAAAATACATATGGAAGCTATGGCTGCATCGGCACCAATTTCAACAAAACGCAATATCGCCATTCAAGTCTCAATTTGACATGTTGTGCAAAATTTCGTGTTATTCGGACAAACATTAGGAGTTTGGTGCACCATTAATGTAAAATCGGACGAATACATATGCATTGTGGGAGCTATGTCGAAATTTAAACCGATTTTCCCGAAACTTAAAACACATCACTCTAGACTTCATTCAATACGCTATGCCAAATTTCGTGCAAATCCAATAATACGTAGGGACTTTGGTTCACTGTTTACCTAAAATCGGATGAAAATATAGAAATCCGAACCGATTTTCCCGAAACTTAACACACATCACTCTACACTTAATTTAGTACGCTATGCCAAATTTAGTGCGAATCGAAGCAATCGGATGAAAATATATATGGGAGCTATATCTATATCTGAACCAAATTTCACGAAATTTAATACACATCGTTTTAGAATTAATCCAGTGCGCTATGCCAAATTTCATGCAAATCGATGGATATATAGGGACTTTGGTACACCATTTACCTAAAATCGGACGAAAATATATATGGGAGCTTTATCTAAATCTGAACCGATTTTCACGAAACTCACCACTCAACATTTTAGACTCAATTCAGTACGCTGTGTCAAATTTCATGCAAATCGAAAGATATATAGCCACTTTGGTGCAAATATATATGGGAGCTATATCTAAATCTGAACCGATTTTCGTCCTTGGGCCAAATAAATGAGCTGTGCCAAATTTCATCCAATTCGAATCAAAACTGCGATCTGTACTTTGTTTACAATTTAACATGGATAGACGGACGGACATGCGTAAATCGACTCAGAAAGTGATTCTATCATCAAAAGGAATCGTGGGTCTATCTCGATTTTGTTACCTGTTACAAACATATGCACAAAGACATAATACCCTGTACCACAGTGTGGTGAAGGGTATAAAAATCTTGGCGGTTGTTGTATTCAAATTATTATAAACACTTGAAATTTCAAATATCTCTGGTATGGTATACTAATCTGGCTCACTTTTCAAAATCTCTAACCAAAATATTTCAAACTTTAAATTGAATTTTTTTCTTACTATTTATCGGTAAATCTATTACGTCAACCATAAACCATAAAATGTCAAAATAATAATCACATGAATTTCAATTACAATTCAATGCAGCTGTAATTGCGTTCAGTTGCCTAATATAACCAAAAATTGCCAATTAGGTGTGCGGATCAGCATAACACGTTTCACGTTTTTACCACAAATCATAACTGCAACTTCGAAAAACTAAAACAACAGCCAAGCTGCGCTCCATTCCACTCTAATGAAGATAAACCGAAATAAGGTAATAACAACAAAATGGAATTGAATTTGTTTCCCTCCAAGTTAAAAAAAGAGAAAAATTTAATTTGGCTTCGTATGCCCGGAATACTAGGCGACGACAACGACGCCGAAATACACAAAAACAAAGAAAATTTATTTTATTGACTAATTTAACATAAATTTTTGAAGTGTTGCTTCAAGGAGTCGTTTACATGGAAATTTCGAAATATCCTTTTTAATGGAAAACGAAAAAAAAACAACAACAACAAACTTGGTGTCTCGTACTGCACCAATTTGAAGTGGCGAAAAAAATGGCAACAAATTTCACTTCGCACCACCATCACCACTTCGCACAATCGTGGCCATCCGACCTCTTTTAAAGGTGTTGGCAACTAACAAATGATAAATAAAAAATTTGACTCACAAAAACTATGTATCTCTCAAGTATAGGAGAAGCCTGGAAAATCTTTCCATGAAAAATAAGACCTCTTAACAAATTTATGTATTTTATAGAGCTATAATTGCCTTAAAGGTGTTGCCAAACTCACTGGTTCCACGACTGGTGATAACCAACTGTGTTTGACTGCTGCTGCTGTGCCTGTTGCTGTCGATGTTTTCTGCTGTTATTGCAAACATTGTTGGCGAATTTGTTGTTCAGTGTGTTCAGTTTGAGTCGGGGGAAAACATGTTGCCACATAAATGGTAAATATGGAACACTGGATTTATGGTTATCAATAAAATATTTGTCATACAAACAAAATATTATGTTGCGTGGAAAACAGTGAGGAAACATAATTGTATACTGGAGAATACTGGGAACAGAGTGTGTTAGGTTGAGCAGACATACAATAAGGATTAGTGAATTACAAGCTCTTTCAGGGATGTGGCGTAATCAGGGATAGTCTGTCATTCCATGGGTAACACCTCGAAATATTTGTTGAAGGGTCCTATTGTTCTTATGTCAAGAGGTTCGGCAATTAAATCTTTCTGATCCAAAATTTGTGTAAATTTTAGGTCAGGATCACTCTTGGTTCTAAGGTGTCAGATAAGGCTGGGTTTTTGGAAATTCGCACTAGATCTGTGCGAAAAGTACTAAATGTGGTATCATTTGTATTCGGTGAATCGGTAGAGCTATAACTCTAAATTTTGAAACGAGGGAAGAACAGAATAGATGTAGCAAAGGGCTTTTTGGATGTTCGAACTATAAGTATCTGAAAAGTACAAAAATGTACTAAAAAACAGTGAGCAGCATAGTCGGACGGGGACGACCATACGATACCCTACACAACTACCATGGAACTCTAACATTCTGCTGATGTTTATTCCGAGCCTGGGCAATATTTCGTGATAGTTGGACCCTATTGCCCGGTTACTTGCCTATATTCCCTTCACCATGAGTTGTGTTCTGATGTTTGGTTTTTAATGGTGGCCTATAGATTGACTCGAAAACACAAACAATTAAGTTTTTGGTCCACTTCGTCACAAAATTATCATCTGATCATCATCGAAAATTGTAGGCTTTGTCCTTGAGCACAACTGTAATCTCATGGAAAATTTCAAAGCGATCAGCGCTATATTTTTGCCCCTCTAGAGTGGCAATGGGTTACTAAATAATATCTCAGTACGTAAGCACCTGTAAATATTTAAGTGTAACTCCCACATCCGAGTAGATACAACCATAACCATCAATTTAAAGGTCAACCACTCCTCTTGGATATACTATCAACTTCTCGGCTCTATGTCCTTCAGGGGTAAATCTATACGTAATAGAATACAAATTTTGCAATTTTTCACACAAAAGTAAGGGTCCAGTTGACCCGCTAAATATTGGCCGATTTTTATCAAAACCCGATGTTCGGGCCATAATTGCGGCCTCTGGAGCCACCAGAAAAACCGACAAAAATTAAGTACTTGGTCCATTTAATCTCCTAAACATCAACCCATCATTACCACAAACAATAGGGGTCTTCATTAAGCAGAACCCATCCTACATGCAAAATTTCGTGAATATTGGTCCATAATTGTGGCCTGTATCGTGTTTACAAATTATAATGGACCGACGGACGGACACCATGTGTAGATCGACTCAACTAGTCGTAGTAGGTGGGTCTAGGACCAATATTTCGCGGCTTTACAAACTCTTGGGGCTGCACAAAGCTATAATAACCTGACAACATAGTTGTGTAGGGTATAATTATACCCTACACAACTATGTTGTCAGTGTATTATAGCTTTGTGCAGCCGTAAGCCGCGAAATATTGGTCCTAGACCCACCTACTACGACTAGTTGAGTCGATCTACACATGGTGTCCGTCCGTCCTATTGTTTTTGGAAAAGATCGGTTAATATTTAGGGGATGAAATGGACCAAAAACTTTATTTTTGTCGGTTTTTCTGGTTGCTCCAGAGGCCGCAATTATGGCCCAAACACCGCGAATTTTTTGCATGGAGAAGGGGATCGGGCCAGAGAACAAGCATGCCTGTTTTGATAAAGATCGGTCAATATTTAGCGGGTCAAATGAACCCTGACTTTTGTGTGAAAAATTACAAAATTTTTATCCTATAGCGTATAGATTTACCCCTGAAGGATATAGACCCGGGAAGTTAATAGTATACCCACGAGGAGTGGTTGACCTTTATATTGATACCAATTTTATTGTCGTATGTATTCGGATGTGGGAGTTACACTTAAATGTTTACAGGTGCTTACGTACTCAGATATTATTTAGTAACCCATTGCCACACTAGAGGGCGGAAATATAGCGCTCATCGCTTTGAAATTTTTCACTAGTATCCTGGTATGGTCAAGGACAACACCTATAATTGTTGGTGATAATCAGATAATAATATTGGGATGAAGTGGACCGAAAACGTTTTTTCGTTGAAGGGAATCTGGACAAGTAATTAGAAGGACTGTACTGAATAGTAGTAATATTTGTTGACCTCTAGTGGGTCAAGAGGGGGCAAACATCGCGAAATATTACCCATGCTCAGAATTTGGTGCCACAGAAAGTAAGATGTTCATGGAAGTTGTGTAGGGTATCATATGGTCGGCCCCGTCCGACTATACTGCTCCGCTCACTGGTTAGGTACAATTTCGTAGCTTGTGAATGCATAGAGCTAAAAACTTGAAATTTTAAATGCGAATTAAGATTGAAAAGTAGGGTCTATGTAAGGAGCTGGTTTTGGAAGCGTATACTCATGTATACGAAAAGTAGTAAATTTGGTACAATTTGAATTTGGAAAAACGAATGAAGCTGGAATACTGAATTTTTAAATTAACATTACCGTCGGAGTGTACGATTGGGATATGTACGTGGTCTTGGAAATTTTTTACTTATTTGTACGAAAAGTACTAACTCGTACTATAATAAGTACACTTTGGATTTGGTTGAACCGATAAAGCTGGGATTCTGACATTTGGTGTTAGGATCATTGTTGGGGTGTAGGATTGGTGTATGTAGGAAATTTTGGAAATTCGTACTAAGGTATACTATATGCTACCAAATTTGGAATTGGTTGAACCGATAGAACTGGAATCTTGACATTTGAAGTTAGGATCACTGTTGGGGTGTAGAATTGAGCTATTTAAGAAGTTTTGGAAATTCCTACTAATGTGAACTACATTTGGTACAATTTAATTTTGTACTTAATTTGGTACTGTTTACATTTTGGGTGAATCAATAGAGCTGGAATCTTGAAATTTAAAGTTAGGATCACTTTTGGGGAGTAGGATTGTGGTATGTAGAAAGCTTTGGAAATCAGTCCTAATTTGTAACAAAATGGTACCAAATGTGGAGTTGTGTGATTCGATAGAGCTGGAACACTGAAAATTGGAAATAAGGTTACTGTTGGAGTTTAGCATTGGAATATGGATGTAGATTTGAAAATTCATACCTATTATTATTGTACTAAATTTGGTACATTTTGTGTTTTGGGTTGTGTAGAACGTTTTGGAAATTCGTACTTCCATTTAGTACGAAATTTGAAATTGGGTGAACCGATAGACTTGGAATCTTGGAATATAGAGTTAGGATCACTGTTGGGGTGTAGAATTGGGTTTTGTAGAAAGTTTTAGAAATTCGTACTAATGTGTACTAAATTAGGATCATTGTAGGATTGGGTTATGTAGAAAGTTTTGGAAATTTGTGCTAAATGGTACCAAATTTAGATTTGGGGTGTAGGAATGGGCTATATAGAACTATTTGAATATTTGTACTAATGTGTACAAAATGTGGATTTGGGTAAACCGCTGAAATTTGGAAATAAGGTTACTGTTGCAGTGTAGGATTGGGGTATGGATGTCGTTTTAAAAATTCATACTTTTGGGTACTTGATTGTACTAAATTTGGTACAAGTTGAATTTTTGGTGAACTGGTAGAGCTAGGATCCTGAAATTTGGAGTTAGGATTATTGTTGGGGTGTAGGATTGGGGTATGTAGAAAGTTTCAATATAAGCCCATGATTTTATTGTACCCTTCACCACACTGTGGTACAGGGTATTGTCGAATCCTATTGAAATTGGTGTAATTCGGCTCAGATTTAGATATAGCTCCCATATATATATATATATATATATTCTTCCGATTCAATGTAAATGGTGCACCAAAGTCCCTAATTTTAGTTCGATTTGCACGGAATTTTGCATATTGCTTAGTGAAAATCTGTTCAGATTTAGATATAGCTCTCATATATATTTTCGCCCGATTTTATGTAAATAGTGCACCAAAATCCCTGTAAATCTATCGATTTGCACGAATTTTGGCATACGTAATGAATTAAGTCTAGAATGATGTGTGCTAAGTTTCGTTAACATCGGTTCAGATTTAGTTATAGCTTCTATATATTTCGTCCCTATATATCTTTCGATTTGCACGAAATTTGGCATAACGCACTGAATAAGGCCTAGAATGACGTACGTGAAGTTTCGTAAAATCGGTTCAGATTTAGATATAGCTCCGATATATAGTTTTGTCCGATCTTATTATAACGTAAAACCAAAGCCCCTATATATTTTTCGATTTGCACGAAATTTGGCATGGCTTACTAATTTCGGTCTAGAATTATGTGTGTTAATATTCCTGAAAATTGGTTTAGATGTAGATATATTTGTCACATATATAATTTCGCCCGAATTTAGGTAAATGGTGCACCAAACTCCTAATGTTTGTCCGATTGACACGAAACTTTGCACAACGTATCCAATTGAGACAAGAATGATTGCGTTTTTTTGTGTAATGGGTGCAGATGCAGACATAGCTTCCATATGTATTTCGAACGGGTATCTGATTGATAATACCGAATAGTGTGTATCAAGTCTGCTATGAATCGATTTACACAAATTTTTCCCATCTAAATCTGCCAGATATGAAAGGCATGTGTATGGATTGATGTTAGTTGGTTCATTTTTTGATAAAAATCAAATCAATTTTTTTTTAATGGAATTTCAAAGAAAATTTAGAATTCCCATATGTAGAATGTACCCAAAGTGGTCGGCTTTTGAACTTCCCTTACTGGTTTTTTATTTCATAATGTTATATTGTTCTACAAAAGTTACTCTTTTCAAATAATACCCTATATTTATTTGTTAAGCTAACCTTCTGCTTTACTTTTCAAATGACTTGAATGGCAAAATGCATGTTTCACAAGTCAAACATTTGTTCGAGCGTCTAGCTAGCATTCTATTGTTATGTTTCGGTTTAGCGAAGGGGAAAAATGTCAGACAAGCTCAGCGAGACTAAATGGCGTCATTTTCATACATGTTCAGATGCAGTTGCAGTCATTTTTTCGCTATTCACTATTGTTGTTTGCATCACCCACCATTTCGAACCTCACCTCCCTCGCACAAAGAAAAACAATATTTTCAACGTTGTTTGTTTGAGCCATTGCCAAACACCATCATTAGTGCCACCAACTCGTCATGGCCATCACTGGCTTTTGTTTTGTTTTTATAGTGCGCGGTGCGCTGCAGTTTGAGTATTTGTATTTATTTTTGAGTTGTTGCAAAAAATGCTGTTGGAAAAAAATTGCCACTCACAACACCAAAACCTACAAAATTTTAATTTATTATTACTTTGTTGTTGCTACTCTCAATTTTTCCGACCATTTTAATGGTTATTTATGAGTTTCGTTTGCGAACAAAAATACTTGCCATTTTTATGGTTTTACAATGTGGACTGGTTGGTGATGGCGATGGTGCTCTGATGATGTCTTTGTCGCTTGCCGTTTATAGAGTGATTGCCTTTTCGACGTTGGTGTTTCCATTATGGAAAATTAGCTTCAAGTTATGCGTCAACACATTGCTCGAATGCTGTCGTTTTGGTGTCGTTCTTTTGAAATTATTGCCAAATTTGGAGAAGATTTTTGTTGTTTTCTACATTAAGAATAAATAATAAGTAGGAAATTTCAAGAATTTAGTATTGCTTTATTTTTTCGGCTCAAAGGACTTGAGGAAAACGTTTACGGTCCACTTCAAACCTGGACTAGTATTGAAAACTAAAAAGATAAATAGTTAGTCCCACACTAAATGCGTCCCCAGCCGACGTATTTGGTAATGCGGATGGTCATATTATTCTGATAGATCTTGGCGGCTGCAAATTTTCGGATTTGTTTTGGCATCTGTAATCATGGATACTGCAATAAGCACACAATAAATTGATACAATCAATACAACCTTTTGAGACAGCAAGACCTAACTAACCATCTGGAATGGCTGACGGGTGAAGAGCAGTTAAATAATAGAACATGTGAAGTGAGCTCACGACTAGAAATGAGCAGCTATCTGGGACCGAAATAGATCTAAAGGAATCATTTTCGTACTGCCGATTAGCCATAACAAAAAAAGCTCGTATGTGCAATACGTGCTTAGCACGGATGGTACGAACTAAAAAAGCTAGACGCATTTTTCTCCAAACAGCGTTTTTGCGAATGGCGGGCACGATAACTCAAAAACTAATAATCCGATCGATTCCAAATTTTGGGACGTTTCTCTGTGAGTGTATAGCTATCGTATGAACTAGGATAAAGCCAATCGGTAAAGATCTTCCTTATTTTTAAACCCTCCGCCATAGTATGGAGGGTATATTAGTTTTATTTTTCCGTTTCCGTTCTTTAGCCTGATTTTCACCCGAATTCGCTGAAATTTGGTACATTGTGTTCTTATTTGGTGCCAAATATCTAAACTAAAGATTATAAACATCGGACCACTTTTTATCATAGCCCCCATATAAGGGTACCCCCTAATTTTCGGTATTTTGGGGTTCTTGAGCGCGTTTTTCAACCGAATTTGCTGTAATTTGGTATTTTGTAGTCGAATATGCTAACAAATTTCCCTACTAAAAATAATTAATATTCATCCCATTTTAGGGGTAGTCCCCATATATCCCCCTTTTTAAACCCTCCACCATAGTATGGAGGGTATATTAATTTTGTCATTCCGTTTGTAACTCATCGAAATATTCATTTCCGAACCTATAAAGTATATATATTCTTGATCAGAGTAAAATTCTATGACGATCTAGCCATGTCCGTCCGTCCGTCTGTCCTTCCGTCTGTCCGTCCGTCCGTCTGTTGTAATCACGCTATCTTCTGAAGGAATTGAGATAGGTTGCTGAAATTTTGCATAGGGTTGTCTTTTGTCTGCAGGCAGGTCAAGTTCGAAGATGGGATATATCGGTTAACGTTTTAGTATAGCTCCCATATAAGTGTACCGGTATATCGGTATTTTGGGGTTCTTGAGCGCGTTTTTTAACCAAATTCACTGAAATTTGGTACATTGGGTTCTTGTTGGGTACCAAATGTCTACACAAAAAAATTATAAATATAGGTCTACTTTTTCTGGTAGCCCCCATATAATTTGTTCTAATTTTCAGTATTTTGTCTGCAGGCAGGTCAAGTTCGAAGATGGGATATATCGGTCCACGTTTAGGCATAGCTCCCATATAAGGGAACCCCCCAATTTTTGGTATTTTGGAGTTCTTGAGCGCGATTTTCACGCGAATTCACTGAA
This sequence comes from Musca vetustissima, assembly GCF_032173495.1. Taxonomy (NCBI): domain Eukaryota; kingdom Metazoa; phylum Arthropoda; class Insecta; order Diptera; family Muscidae; genus Musca; species Musca vetustissima. The sequence goes on along the minus strand of NW_026880699.1, from coordinate 14,702 downwards.
ATTTGGTACATTGTGTTATTATTTAGTGCCAAATATCTAAACTAAAGATTATAAACATCGTGCCACTTTTTATCATAGCCCCCATATAAGTGTCCCCCCCCCCATTTTCTGTATTTTGTGGTTCTGGAGCGCGTTTTTCAACCAAATTCACTGAAATTTGGTACATTGGGTTCTTGTTGGGTACCAAATGTCTACACAAAAAAATTATAAATATAGGTCTACTTTTTCTGGTAGCCCCCATATATTTTTTTCTAATTTTCAGTATTTTGGGGGTTTTGATCGTATTTTTCCACCAAATTGTCTGTAATTTAGTATTTTGAGTTCTTAATAAGTTCCAAATATCGCCACAAAAAGTTATGAACATAGGCCCATTTTTTCGGGTAGCCCCCATATAAGGGTACCCCCAATTCGGTATTTTGGGGTTTTTGAGGTCGTTTTTAAACCGAATTCGCTGAAATTTGGTACATGGGGTTCTTTTTGGGTACCAAATATCTCCACTAAGTCCATTTTTCTGGTAGCTCCCATATAAGGGCACCACAAATTTTGGTATTTTGGGGTTCATGAGCGCGTTTTTCATGGTTTACATAAATCGGTTTGTAGAATTATAGCTATATTCCCACGTTTTGGTATGTTCCCTATATTTTCATTGCATGAATCTGTCAGTATAACTATGGTGGAGGGACTTCAACCACTTTAAAAATATGCGACTTATATAGGACTCAAATCTGCTTCTGTACCATTTTCTACAAAACCCAAAAACGCCATTCTTTTCTTCATTTAATACGTTGTATTTAATTTCGTGCAATCTGACTAACATTTACAGTTCGGTGAACCAGTTACCTACAATCGAACGAAAATATTTAAACGATTTCCACGGTATGGTATTCCAAATTTCGTTTTAATCAGGCGGGTCTAGTGCACTATATGTTAATCTGATCTATGCTAAATTTCGTGAAAATCGAAAGAGATAAAAGTACGTTGGTGTACCATTTGCATAAAATCAGAGGAAAAAATATATAGAGCTATACATAAATTTGAAACGGTTCCAAAGAAACTTGGCACACATCAATTCAGACTAAATGCGGTATGGTCTTTTGAATTTGGTCTTAATAGGACACACATTGAAGTTTAGTGCATCATTTGCATTCAATCGGGGAAAATGTATGTATATGGGAGCTATATCCAAATTTGAACCGATTTCAACGAAACATAACTTACCTCAATCTATACTAAATTCAGTACGCTAGAGAAAGTGATTCTATGTATATTCTCATACGGAACCTTGGCTCTACCTCGTCTGCGTTTGCATGAAACAAACAAATTCAACACAGTGTAGTGAAGAACCCAGAATGCTAATTTACAGCATTTTCGGATGCGTCTATGGCAATGAAAAATCCCTGAAACTAGAGTTAGGTCGTTCCGGAACGAACCATCTCGAAGGGACTATTTTGCTATCATTCATCTAGTTCCTTTTAATATATGCATATGCCATTGAACTAGAAGGAACTATAAAACCAAATGTATGCCCTTGTTAATTTTTTGAAGTGAACTGAAAAAGACAGAATCGCTTAACGAACGAGATTTCAGCTGGAAAATGGATGGACATGAGTATATTGTCTTACAATTTCTCCTGGTTATATATAGAGTGATTTTTTATGAAAACGGAACTCTTTTCACTCTGGTTCCTTTTTTCCGTTGTAGTTGGGTTACTCAGAGTAATCTACCACGATGTCGGATTACCTAGAACCATCATTGTACAAAATTGAAGAATTCTTTCAATCAAAAAATCTTTCACTATGTTATTCTGATATGTCCGACGGAAATTCCAAGAATCATCAGCTTTCTACCTTCCGGCGTAGAGTTAGATTTTCAGCTTCTAATGATTTCACAAGCAGTCCCGAATTTAGTGTTGGTCGATGTCGTCATTAGTGAAATATTTGAAGTTGAAGGACTGAGTTTGCAATCATTAGTTTATGAGGATTTTAGGTGATAAGTCAAGTCTTTGCCATTGTAAGGGCTATTACAATATAGAGGTCATATACATATAGACTTGCCAGCCTGGCTGGGTTGTTCAGTTTTTTATACCCTCCACCATAGTATAGAGGGTAAATTTATTTTGTTTTTCCGTTTGTAATTCATCGAAATTATCATTTCCGACCCTATAAGGTTTATATATTCTTGATCAGCGAAAACTTCTATGACGATATAGCCACGTCCGTCTGTCTGTTGCAATCACTCTAGCGTCTAAACGAATTGAGATAAACCGTCAAAAGGCGGGTCAAGTTCGAAGATGGGCTTTATCGGTCCACGTTTAGGCATTGCTCCCATATAAGGGTACCCCCCCAATTTTCTGTATTTTGGGGTTCTTGAACGCGTTTTTCCACCAAATTCTTTATAATTTGTTTTTTTTTTTGTAGTCGTATTGTAGTCCCTCCCAAAAATTATTAACATTCGCCCCCATTTAGGGGTAGTCCCCATATACCCCCTTTTCACACCCTCCACCATAGTATGGAGGGTATATTAGTTTTGTTTTTCCGTTTGTAAGTCATCGAAATAATCATGTTCATTTCTAGTGCATATCAGTATATCTATGGTGGAGGGTATCCAAAGTTCGGCCCGGCCGAACTTAACGCTTTTTTACTTGTTTATCCATGTCCAGTTTCAATTTATATAGTACACAGCGTAAAAAGCCAGTATGCAGATCAGTATAGTCGGACCGTCCGACCTTATAATAAAACTTCCATTAAACTTTAACTTTCTGGGGAGTGCAGAAAAATTTCACAGTAGGCGTATTCTCTTGTATGTTAGAACAATAAAAATATATCTCACATATCCGAGATCCTCCATAAATATAATTAATATCCGATTAAAGGTCAACCTAGGTCCTTTTGAACTTTTAAATATTGACCGATAATCATACAAAAATATTTTTGTTGGCCAATTTGATCCCCGAAATATTAACATTACTTAAAATTAGTGTCGTCCTTCGACAGAACCGAACCTACATAAAAATTTCTTGGGCGAATTGATAGACATACATAGCTAGATCGATTATGATCAAGACGTGCCAATCGGTATTTTTAAAAATGGGTCTAGGGCCAACATTTCAGGGCTTTTTATACCCAACACAACTATGTTGTCAGGGTATTATAGCTTTGTGCAGCCCCAAAAGTTTGTAACGCCGCGAAATATTGGTCCTAGACCCACCTTTAAGTATACCGATCGTCACATCTCGACTAGCTAAGTCGATCTAGACATGTGTGTCCGTCCGTCTGTCCATTATAATTTGTAAACACGATACAGGCCACAGTTATGGACCAATCTTCACGAAATTTTGCATGTAGGATGGGTTCTGGCCAATGAAGACCCCTATTGTTTTTGATAAAGATCGATTAATATTTAGGGGATGAAATGGACCAAATACTAAATTTTTGTCGGTTTTTCTGGTCGCTCCAGAGGCCGCAATTATGGCCCAAACATCGTGAAATTTTCCATGGAGAAGGGGATCAGGCCAAAGAATAAGCATGCCTGTTTTCATAAAATCGGTCAATATTTAGTGGGTCAAATGGACCCTGACTTTTGTGTGAAAAATGAAAAAATTTGTATTCTATAGCGTATATATTTACCCCTGTTTTCCAAGAGAAGTGGTTGACCTTTAAACTAATACCAATTATATTGTTGTATGTGCTCGGATGTGGGAGTTACACCTAAATATTTACAGGTATCTCTGTATTCGTATATTATTTAGTAACCCATTATAACTCTAGAGAGCGGAACTATAGCGCTGATCGCTTTGAAATGTTCCATGAGGTTCCAGTTATGGTCAAGGACAACGCCTATAATTTTCGGTGATGATCAGATAATAATTTTGGAATGAAGTGGACCGAAAACTTAATTTTTTTGTATTATTATCGAGTCGATCTATAGACCACAAATGAAAGCCGAACATCACAACACAACCCACGGTGAAGGGAATCTGGACAATAGCTGTACTGAATAGTCGTAATAATTGGAAAATATGTCAGTTTGAGGAAGAGTTGCTGTTTACACTAATCGGGCAAGAGGGTGCAAATATCACGAATTATTGCCCAGGCTCGGAATATATATTCAGAAAATCCGACTATACTGCTCCGCTCACTGGTTTTATTTACAAAAATCAAAAATTATCAGCTATTTGTTATTTTTTTATGTCCGGACCTTTGGGCAAAGACTTGGCAGCAAAACTTATTGTTCTAATACAGTCGGTACTCTGACTGCAAATGGTAAAACACTGACGGACACGATGCCGAATATTATCCGCAGCCTGTGAACGCGTCCGATAGCTAAATCGACAACATTCTGATCAAGAATATTTCTACTTTAATGGGGTTCCTACGACTATTTCGAGAAATGGCAAATATAATATACACTGCACCTTATAAATAAGTTCTAAAACGTTATGGTAGTAACAAGAATAACGATGAACTTATGAAAATCTTGGATTTGTAACTAATAAAACAATAACACATTTATATTTACTTAATCCATTGCAAAGAGCCCTATTTCCCATGTTAATATGTCACTTCATATCACATATTTCCCGCTTTCCCAAAAAACTTAGTTATGTTCAACACATACACAAGTCATATCAATGTTATCGCTGTAATACTACAACATAAACTAGCTAATCTTATCTGGTGTTCCATCATCCACACTCATCAACACCACGGCAATGTTAGCCACAGCGGTACAATGTCTGACATCCAGTGGTAAATGGATACAATAGAAGAAGAGAAACAGAAGAAGAAAATAACACATCGAGACCCTCACATCTTCTGATTAAGCTGTAAAAATGCTTATTACAACATTAGTCTTCATCATTTGCATCTGGCGGGGAAACAACAACAACAGCAACATCAACAAGTAAAGAAACAAAAATATAAAACAATGATGATGATGGCCAACGCCAAAGATGTGACTACAATTGGCTGAGTGTTGGTTATTCACACAAACAGCCAACCGACCGGCCGACCTACCTACCTAACTAGCATCATGGCCGCAACATCTTCATACGGCCAAGTGGCAACAATTGTTACTGCAACCGCCACTGATGCCACACAGATGATCATGATGATGGCAATGATGATACTAATGCCGTGGTTGTTGCTGTTGTTACCGGAGAGGTTGATGCCGCTGATCATGATGATGCCTGTAAGTCTGCGATAGACAAGATGTTAACATAAACCAACAAAAATATATCCACAAAATAATGAACAATAAAACAAAATTCATTGGATATGAAATGCATATGTGTATTTGATGTACATTAGGGTGTGTAGGAGAAAACTAATATTCTTTCTAATCGACGAACCAGCGAGTTTTTTAACGAATATTTTTTCCAGGGCATATCCAAGGTGTGGATTTTTAAAGAATATTTTTCCAGGGCATCACTAAAGCGTGGATTTTTTAAAGAACATTTTTTCCAGGGGATATCCCTGAATTTTTAAAAGAATATTGTTTCCAGGGCATATCCAAGGCGTGAGTTTTTTAAAGAATATTTTTTCAGGGCATATCCAAGGCGTGGATTTTTTAAAGAATATTTTTTCCAAGGCATCTTCAAGGCGTGGATTTTAAAGCATATCTTTTACGCCATAGGCAAAAGGAAACGAGATAGACACATGGTTCCTTTTGAGAATAGAATCACTTTCTAAGTCCGTCCGTCTGTCGATGTTAAATTGTAAACAAAGTAGAGGTCGCATTTATAATCCGAATTGGATGAAATTTGGCATAGGTCACTTATTTGGCCCAAGGACGAACCCTATTGAAATTGGGAGAAATCGGTTCAGATTTAGATATAGCACTCATATATATTTGTGTCCGATTTAATGTAAACGGTCCCTATATATCTGTCGATTTGCACGAAATTTGGTACAGCGTAATGAATTAGGTCCAGAATGATGTGCGTCAAATTTCCTGAAAATCGGTTCAGATTTGGATATAGCTCCCATACACATTTTCGTCCGATTTAAGGTAAATGGTGTACCAAAGTCCCTATATATCGTTCGATTTGTTCGAAATTTGGCACAGCGTAATGAATTAGGTCTAGAATGATGTGTGTCAAGTTTCCTGAAAATCGGTTCAGATTTGGATATAGCTCCCATATATATTTTCGTCCGATTTATAAGGTAAATGATGTACCAAAGTCTCTATATATACCTCGAGGTAAATAGTGTCCCAAAGTCCCTTTATGTGCTTCGATTTGCACAAAATTTGGCTTAGCAAAATAAATTGAGTTTAGAATGATGACTGGTGAGTTTCGGGAAAATCGGTCAAGATTTCGATATAGCTCTCGTGTACATGTTCGTCCAATTTTATGTAAATGATGCACCAACGTCCCTATATATCCTTCGAATTGCACGAAATTTGACACAGCGTACTGAATTAAGTCTAAAACGATGTGTGCTACATTTCGTGGAAATCGGTTCAGATTTAGATATAGCTTCCATATATATTTTCGCCCGATTTTCGGTAAATAGTGCACCAAAGTCCCTTTGTATCCTTCGATTTGCACGAAATTTCGCATAGCGTGCTGAATTAAATCTAGAACGATGTGTGTTAAATTTCGGTTGAGATTTGTATATAGCTCTCATATAATGTCCCTATATATCTTTGGATTTGCACGGAATTTGCCATAGCGTACTGAATTGTGTGCAGAATGATGGGTGGTGAGTTTCCTGAAAATCGGTTTAGATTTCTTCATATCTCCCATATATATCTTCGTCCGATTTTATGTAAATGGTGCACCAAGGTCCCTATATATATCCTTCAATTTGCACAAAATTTGGCATAGCGAACTGTATTAAGTCTAGAAAGATGTGTGTTTATTTTCGTGAAAATCGGTTCAGATTTATATATAGCTCCCACATATAGATTATATTTTTAATAACGCGGCGTACCGAATAGCGTGTATCAATTTTTCTATAAATCGTTTCCATAAATTTCCCCATGTTACGCAGACGGCTCTAAATCTGCTCGAATGAGATTAAAGTTAGGATAGGTTGGAGAAAGAGGGGACATAGACATGCAATTGTTAGAATACATATGTACAATATACCCAAAATGGTGAACGGTATCATATAGTCGGCCCAGTCCGACTTTTCTACTTTCCTTACTTGTTAAGAATATTTTTAAGGCATCTCCAAGGCGCTCCGCTCAAGCCATCCTAATATAAATAAATTGCTGTCACTACTCATAAACATATGATTTTATTTCGATAAAAATCGCATACAACAACAACGGCAACAATGACATTGCACAGACAAACATTATGATAAACCCATAAAGTAAATTTTGGAAAGCTTTTACCTTGTTGTTTTTATTTTAATGGTGACCATACATACATAGATGAAATGCAAACACACCACATACCTGGAGACGTTTGAGATGTGGCTATGATGCATTAATGCATTCAAATGCATTCTCAAGTGAATGTTTGATGTTGCGTGTGCGAATACCTTGCCTATTTGCACGTTTAACTATTTAGCAAAACGTCAATGTCGAATGTTAATCTCAAAGCGATAAACTCTCGATAAGATGGTTGTCTACAAATTAAATGACATGCCGGTCTGATGTTTTATACCCTACGCATAAATAGTTTTGTAACATTTGTGCGCGATCGTAGTTTATTGGAATGCTATGTAATAATGGATATTACAAATGGGTATTTTTTTGTTTTTGTTTTTTGCAAATACCTTGGACTGATATAATTTTAGTTTCAATGAACTTATAGTGTACTGATTTTTCTCATGTGTAACATCGATATTATATAATTAATATCCCAGCCAGAAAAATTAAAATTTAAGTGCGTTTTTTTGGCATTATAAAAAGGAGCACCTTTCAGTACATGGCAAAAGTTGTTACTGTTACTTTTAGGAAAGTAGGCATGATGGTCCTGCTACTGAAGCCTGGCAAGTACTGGCCGATTTTACAGCAGTTTTGCAGTAACCAATTATCAGTAGCACGTAATTTTTACTTATATTAATAAAAGTATAAACCAGAAAATCATCCATGCCAAACTCTTTGAGTATATCAATAAGACCAACCTCCTGCCATCCCCAAGGTGGAATGATCTCTTCGGAACTGTTGAACCACTATCTTTCTGATATAACACAACCACCGAGGTATATAATATCGTTCACTACCTCGAAGCTGTAGTTTTCAAGTTCCACAGTTGGTCCGAGCCTACTTGACCTCTTGCGCGTTCATACCATCAGCTTGTTCTTTTCGCCGTTTACTGTCAGTCCCACGTTGGCAGAATCCTTCTCATTTCCTTCAAAGGTGTCTGCTACCGCTCGCAAAGTTCGATCTATTATGTCGATGTCGTCGGAGTAGGCGAGTTTGGTGCACAGAGTGGGATTTTTGTTATCCTGCATAGCCGTATTAATTTTTCAGGAATGACAAACGCATACATGACTTTAAAACCCTTTGAACAGATACTGATGTCGAATGCGGCTTTATAGTCAACGAATAGATGGAATGTTTCGATGTGTTGTTTCACATAGCACGCTAGATAGCACTTTATACGCGATGGGAAGGAGACTAATTCCTTTCTAGTTGGCACATATCGTCTTGTCTCATTGTCTCCTGATCAGCGTCTGACCACCGGCCTTGAGTAGTTCGGCTGGTAATCCATCGGCAACTGCTGTTTTATTATTCGTCAGCCGATTAATTGATATTCTGACCTCATCTTGCTAGGTGGTGTACAATCTGAGGTATCTTCTTCACCGTTATTATTTGATACCAGAAGCTTTGCAAAATGCCCATTTCAGATACTCAACACCCTATCTGTAACTGTCACCATTTGTCTGTTTCCTTCTTCATCTCTTCAGGAGGATGTGTCTTATTTTTGCTCGTTGAAAAATTTTTCGGACTTCATTCTGACTCCTGTACATCTACAATTTGCTCACGCTCACTTTTACTTTTGAAAATATGTTTCCCCTCCCTTTTTTTCCTCCGATAATTCTCAATCGCATTACGTGTTGCTACTGTCTGCAGTGTTGTCCTATAAGCTGTGTTTTTTAACTCAGTAGGATTACGACTCCTGATCGTTTCTTGATGTGGTCTTTGGTGTGCAATTCTTTGCCATATATATTAACGGGACAATGAGTGATTTCGTTTCCGTGCTACATTAGATAGCACCTTTGCTGCTACATTAAGACGGTTGCAAACTTTGGCTGCCTCAATTCGATGTTTGCTCCTCGGATCGTTCGAACATCTAACTGAACTGAAGGTATGCAGTGTACCTTCAGTCTATCACTACATGATCAATTTGATTTATCGATTTGATCAAGAGAAATCCAGGTGGCCTTCTGTATATCGAGATGCTTGAATCTGGTGCTGCTAACTACCATGTTTTTTATGCCGTTGTCGGATGTTTCTTCATGGAGGCAGCATTTTCCGTCGGTGGGACCAAAAATATTTTCACTTCCGATTTTTGCATTAAAATTTCCTAACAGAATTTAAATGTTTTGGCAATGCAGTGGTCATATGTTATGGTCATGTCTGTTCATCTTTGTCTTCGGTTGGAGCATGGGTGCAAATAAGACTTCTTTTTTTATACGGATTATACCAATTCGCTCATCTACCATAAATCTGCATGGCAGCTATAATACAGGGCATAAACAGCTGATTTATTTACGTTAGTCCCTTTCCATCACATTTCCAATAATATCGACTTTGTACTTCTTGAGTATTTGCGCTTGTTCTGTTCAACGTGGGAGAATAAACGTCTAATTAGCCGATCTTGTCAATTTCTTCCATCTGAGGGATATGGAAACGCAAACAAACCACAGCCACACCGTTCTCCTCTTCGGCTGTTGAAAAGAATACCTTTTGGATATGGACGTCAGGAGAGTACATGGCGGGTCCTCTAGCTTAAATGCAGCTTAATATTGGCAGTTTCCGGATATTATTCAACCAAAGACTGAACATTGGGCAATTGACATGCTTGTAACGGTTTGGATAATCCCAGCTTTAATTATTTTTCGAATCTGGACATTTGCCATCTCAATATTAACAGGTTTGAAAAATGGGGATCGATGATTGGGGATATCCCGCTCATCTGGATATTGACATAATGGTCGTCAAAGGCCGCAGGTTGTTAGTTGAAAATTGTCTTCCCGCAAGTGTAACCCTTCCACCAGATTCACTAAGATAATTGTTTGGGTTGCGCCAGAATTTAACAGCAACTGTACCCTGCGGTTGTGATAACCTTCGCTAGAGCGGTTGCAAAAATACATGCGATCAAGTCCGACAGCTGAACTTGTCGCTCAGTTTTAACAGCTAGCTTGGGCTATCTCTTTTTCGAAGTTTTATTCTATTGGTGCGGGTGCTGGATGGTTTTGGTTCGGGACGGTGAACGGTGTCGGAGTTGAACCAGCTTTGATTTCTACATCTACATGCAGCAGGCCATGCACATTTTACATTCAAATCGCCACTCTGCCGGAGGAAGATTATCTTCGTTGATAAGGACAAAATCGTTCGGAGCGAGATCTCGTTGATTTCGCGTCCATTTATATCTGTGCTGAATATTTGTGATCTGTTCATTCTTCCAGCGTTTGGCGAAATGGGATTGGATTATTTAGATTTATTGCCATCGATTCATCAGAGAGATGTTATCGAAAAATGGTTCAGGGGTTGCGATAAGGCCTCGAATCAGTGGTGCTAATTCAGTAGGTTCTTCGTTCAAAGGGGTTGATGATCGAGAATAGAGGATATTTTTCATGCGGATAAGTAAGGTGGAGAACTCTTCAAATTTATTATTTTAATTTCCCGTTATTCTTTATACCCTTCACCACACTGTGGTACAGGTTATTATGTCTTTGTGCATATGCTTGTAACAGGCAAAAGGAAACGAGATAGACACATGGTTCCTTTTGAGAATATGCCTATGCATACCACTTTTTAAGTCGATTTATGCATGTCCGTCCGTCTGTTTGTCTGTCCATGTTCAATTGTAAACAAAGTGCAGGTCGCATTTATGATCCGATTTAGATGAAATTTGGCACAGCTCACTAATTTGGCCCAAGGACGAACCCTATTGAAATTGGGAAAAATCGGATCAGATTTTGATATATATATATTTTCGTCCGATATTATGTAAATGGTCCACCAAAATCCCCATATATCTTTCGATTTGCAAGAAATTTGGCATAAGGTACTGAATTAAGTCTAGAACGATTTGTGTTAAAATTCATGAAAATCGGTTCAGATTCAGATATACCTCCCATATATATTTTCGTCCGACTTTAGGTAAATAGTGCACCAAAGTCCCTTTATATCTTTCGATTTGCACGAAATTTGGCACAGGGTACTGAATTAAGTCTTGAACGATGTGTGAAATATCTTGAAAATCGGTTCAGATTTAGATATAGCTCCCATATATATTTTCTTCCGATTTTATGTCAATGGTGCACCAACGTCCCTATATATCATTCGATTTTTACGAAATTTGACATAGCGTACTGAAATGAGTCTAGAGTCATGTGTGCTAAGTTTCGTGAAAATCGGTTCAGAGTTAGATATAACTCCCATATATATTTTCGTCCGATTTTATGTACATATATATGTAAGAAGCAACTCTGACCAATTTATCTGACCAAAATTTAGTATAGGTTGCAGAATGACATGTTTAATTTCGTGTTAATAGTCCTTAAAAAATGTGACGTCTGTTAGGATCCCATCTGTTGAATATACCCAAAGTGGTGAAGGGTATCATATAGTCGACCCCGTCCGACTTTACTACTTTCCTTACTGGTTTCTAAATGGGTTTTCATGCTTTTGACAGCATCTTTCCATAAACCAACAATATGCGGAGCGTGAGGCAGTATGAAGTCTTATGCAAACCCGTGAATATTATATTTTGTGACTAAGTGTTCTTCAGCGGAGCGTAAAAACGATTTGTAGATTGGAACCTCAACAACCTGTGCCCATGCACAAAAATGAAGACAGGGCGATATTTGCCAACTATAGAGGAATTGGTCTCCTTCCCATTGCGTGTTCTGTGACGACTGAATGTCCATGACATTATTGGACTATACCAATGCGGCTTCAGACCTGGCAAATCAACCAGATTTCGCCTCTGCACCAAATCCTGGAAAATACTCACGAAGAAGTTCACCTATTCGTTGACTATAAAGCCGCATTCGCATTCCGTTCGGAGGTCTTTAAAGTCATGTCTGCGTTCGGCATTCCTGAAAAAATAATACGGCTATGTAGGATAACTATAACTTGCACAAGGTCAACAGTTAAAGTTGGAAAGGACCTCTCGGAGCCCTTTAATACCGATCGAGGAGCCAGACAAGGTGACAGTTTGCCATGTGATCTTTTTAACATACTGCTGGAAAATATCATACGGGAGGCAAAGGTGAACAGAAATGACACTCTGTACACCAAACAGAATATTTTACTCGCATACGCTGACAACATCAACATCGTGGGTCGAACATTGCGAGCCGTAACAGCCACTTTTGAGCAACTTGAGAAGGAGTCTGCCATAGTGCGTCTGTCAATAAATGGCGAGAAGATGAAACTGATGTATCAACGCGCAAGATTTCCAGTAGACTCGGACCAACAGTGGAACTTGAGAACTATATCTTAGAGATAGTTAAATATTTTATATAGCTTGGTACCGCCATAAATAAAAAATAAATAAAACTAATGACATCGGGTTTGAAATTCGAACGCCTGGAATAATGTCACAAGCCAGCTAAGTAAGTAAGTATACTCCACCTATACCCTCCACGTAGGAAGTTATACAAAATAATACTCAAACAACAAACATTTCTAATTGAAAATTTGAATTGCCACATTATTTTGGCTGACTATGAAATCCAGGATCCTTAACGTTACTATGTGAATTTTATACATCTCTGCTTCTCATTGAGCGTTCATTAGCGATAATTGCATTGTTTATTTACATAAATCTGTTGACAAACTCCATGTGACAATATTCAATATTTGAAATAGTATTATTTTTATTCAAGTGTTTTTCAAATCAAATCACCTCGTAAATGCGTTATTGTTACTAATTGAGATCCGTTTGATCATCGCATTTGTTTACGTTTTCATAATTTTCAATGTAAACATTTTTTCAAGATGGAATTCAAAGTGAATACAATTTTGATTGCATTTGAATATCGGTGTTTCTATTCAAAACAAAAAAATCTATGAAAACCTCTTCAATTTGTACATTCTAGCTTAATTTTATATGAATAATAAGAAAAAATATAAAGAAAATCAACTTTCTTTAAGAACTCCAGCTGAGTATGTATTGATTTTGTGTTTGAAGTTTTCGTAGCCGTTGTTGTTTTGATTTTATTTACAACAACAAAAACACTGAAATTAGAAACCCTTCAGCATAGTGTTAAATTTCAGTATTTTTAGTTTTTATACAACTCATCATTATCTGCAGTATTGAAGAAATTTTGTTCTAATTTCGAACACAAATTCATTTCCTGTGGTGTCCGGTGAAGTACAAACTAATTGTGGTTGTTGTTTATTGAAGAAATTGTTGTAATGTTTATTTGTTATGTGGGGGAAATAATGCTGCTGTTGCTTTAATCTGAAAATGTCAGAAAAGGTTATACTCATGTTTATCTAATTTACATGCCAGCTTTTTCCCATGGCCACAATAATTGCTAGGTAAATTTTAAAGAGGTTCTCATTTTTTGTTATTTTAATTAATGAAAAGCTCAATGATGGGTAGGTATTGGGAGGAAAACCCTACTTCCATAATTAGGTTGTTTGGTACAAGTACTGCACAACAAATGTTTTCTAATGAGAAAATCTAAATATATTCAATTGGGTGGGGCTGCTATGGGAAACCATTGTCAATATTTTAGCGGTAATATTGTAAGCTCTAATATTCATTTTTGAATATTTCATTCTTGGCCTCAAAAATATACTTCGAATTCACCAATGGAGAGTATTTATACCCCGCGCAACTATGTTGTCAGGGTATTATAGCTTTGTGCAGGCCCAAAAGTTTGTAACACCGCGAAATATTGGTCCTAGACCCACCTTCGAGTATACCGATCGTCATATCTGAACTAGCTGAGTCGATCTAGACATGTGTGTCCGTCCGTCCGTCTGTCCACAGTTATGGACCAATCTTCATGAAATTTTCTATGTAGGATGGGTTCTGACCAATGAAGACCCCTATTGTTTTTGGTAAAGATCGGTTAATATTAAGGGGATGAAATGGATCAAATACGTAATTTTTGTCGGTTTTTCTGGTCGCTCTAGAGGCCAAATGGACCCTGACTTTTGTGTGAATAATGACAAAATTTGTATTCTATATCGTATATATTTACTCCTAAAGGACATAGACCCGAGAAGTTGATAGTATATCCAAGAGGAGTGGTTGACCTCTAAATTGATGCCAATTATATTGTCGTATGCACTCGGATGTGGGAGTTACACTTAAATATTTACAGGTGCTTACGTATTCATATATTATTTAGTAACCCATTACCACACTAGAGGGCGGAAATATAGCGCTGATCGCTATTAAATTTTCCATGAGGTTCCAGTTATAGTCAAGGACAACGCCTATGACTTTCGGTGATGATCAGATTATAATATTAGGATGAGGAGAACCGAAAATTATTTTGTGTGTGTGTGTGTTTTTTTTTTGAATCGATGCCATCACAACACAACCCACA
>NW_026880698.1:0-31586 GCF_032173495.1 Musca vetustissima | reverse complement strand
CATTTGTAGTCTTTAAATTAGTATTTATGCTAAGAACAAGAAGAGAAAACGACAAATGTGGTCTATCTTTGTATTTTTTGCCTTACTTCACGTACACGCACAATTAAAGAAACTAATTCTTCGACTTTGGTTTACCATTTTTCCGGAAATGCCCATTTTCAGGTTTCCACGGATCCACTTTGAGATATTTTTCATAAAATTGTATGATTTCTTTGAAATTTTATAAATCTCGATAATGTTTTTTCATTTTCTAGAAATGTGATCGTCATATTTACAATTAGTTTGTCCAAACATGGGACAAATAACGTAGTAAATTTGGCAGATAGCAGATCTTTTCGGATTTTCCCCATTCTCAATTTTAAATTTTCAAGATTTTCGTTGGGCGGGTAAATGAATACCAATGCATATTATGGTTTGTAACTTTACACATATATAATTGAAGAATTAAACCAATAAGGAAAGCAGTAAAGTCGGACGGGGCCGACTATATGATACCCTTCACCACTTTGAGTATATTCAACAGATGAGTCCTAACAGACGTCGCATTTTTTAAAGAACCAGTAAAATGAAATTGAATACATAAACATGTCATTCTGCAGCCGATACTAATATTTTCATTTGGTCAGATATAGAAGCTATATCTAAATCTGAACCGATTTCAGGAAACTTAACACACATCATTCTAGACCTAATTCATTACGCTGTGCCAAATTTCGTGCAAATCGGAAGTTATATATTGATTTTGGTGCACTGCCATTTTCAATAGGGTTCGTCCTTGGGCCATATAAGTGACCTGTGCCAAATTTCATCCAAATCGGATCATACATGCGACCTGTACTTTGTTAACAAAGATACATGGACGTACGGACAGACGGACATGCATAAATCGACTCAGAAAGTTATTTTATGCATATTCTCAAAAGGAACCAACATATGCACAAAGACATAATACCCTGTACCACACTGTGGTGAAGGGTATAAAAAGATGAAAAAAATTGGAAAATGTGGTTGTCGTTTTTGGTGATTAAAGAAAAGTAGTTATTTTTGATAACTCCTCACTGGGACATCGGAATCCGCAAAGAGCAAGGTTGTTAGTAAGAGCACAGGTCTGGCTCTCGTATGAACTAGGATTATTGACTTCGCTCAAAAATTAACAAAATGGCGGACCCTTGATTTTTTTTGAAATTCGCCTATTTTTGACCACAAACTTTGTTAAAAAATAAGGAAGTTCTTCACCGATAAGCTTTATCCTAGTACATACAAACGAGAGCTATACACTCCCAGAGGAAAGTTTCAAAATTTGGAATCGATTGGGTTATTAATTCTTGAGTAATCGTGTCCGCTATTCGTAAAACACTGCTTCGAGAAAAATGCGTTTAAAGTTTGAGAATCACTCTTGCCGTCACTTGATGCTGACACAATAAATCTTCAAGAGTTCTTGAGATTTTCACATGAAATTTTGTAGGGACATTCTAGAATTAGAGTAGATTCTAATTACATCAAAAAAATTTTTGACACCGAAAATGGGGGGTCCCCTTAACTCGTTCAGTATCCTGGGACTCAAGTAGTTTGCATTTGTGGGTGTACTTTCCAAAAATGTTCTAAGTTACGTCTAAAGACTGTATTCAGGAGGCTTTACTTCCATTCAAGGCGATGTTTTCCGTTTCACACAATAACATTTTCTCAATGGACTCTTTAACTGTTTTTTCTTCACAATATATCTAAATCTTGTTTTTCCGTAACATGTTCTATACGTTTTGAAACATCTTTCATTCTCGATATAAAGTCATCGCATCTTTGTCGTATTCCTTTTTTTCGTGGGCGGTGAAGCATTCAATAGCATCTTTCCAATTTGTAACACAGACAAAACTAATTATGGTATTTGGTGGTTGTACTTTGCGCACCCTCCTTTATTTTAAAATAAGATACCGACATTACAAAAATCACTTTTTGCTTAATCTGTGATATTTATCTAAATGTGAATCGACCTGGACTGATTTTCACGAAACTTGGCAGACATCACTCTAGGCTCGATTCAGTACGTTATACCAAGTTTCTTGCAAATCGAAAGATATATAGGGTCTTTGGTGCCCCATTTACCTTAAATCGGACGAAAATATATATGGGAGCTATATCAAACTTAGAAGACATCACTCTAGGCTCAATTCAGTACGTTATTGCAAATTTCGTGCAAATCGACAGATATATAGGGTCTTTAGTGCCCCATTTACCTTAAATCGGACGAAAATATATATGGGAGCTATATATAAATCTGAACCGATTTTCCCCAATCTCAATAGGGTTCGTCCTTGGGCCAAACAAATGAGCTGTGCCAAATTTCTTCGAAATCGGACTATAAATGCGACCTTTACTTTGTTTACAATTTAACACCAACAGACGGACGGACGGACATGCATAAATCGACTCAGAAAGTGATTCTATGCATATTCTCAAAAGGAACTATGGGTCTATCTCTTTTCCTTTTGCCTTTACAAACATATGCACAAATACATAATACCCTGTGCCACAGTGTGGTATAATGTATAAACAACAGTTCGAAATCTTTTGCACGTATGATAAAAAAAATCCTAATATTAAGCAATTCTTATTATTTAATCCACAATCTATGCTCTTCTTTATTTCATCCGGAATTTTGTTACATTCCTCTTCTGAATGTAGAAATTTTGAGAACTCTAGTGGAATTAAAATTGTTCTATGGCAAAACTAAATTTATTTAAAGGGTAAAAGTAATTTCGGGGGGCAAGGGGCGTCCCTTGTACTTATTATGGAGGAGGGTATACAATTACACCCTGTTAACATTTTAACCCAGCTAAACTAAAATATTTGCTTCAAGCCACTCTGATGATCCACCCAACGCAGCTTAACATATCACACGTTTATACATGTACACAACAAACCAGTGTTTAATAATAAGTAATAAACAAATTTTATTCAATTTTATCATGAATTGGAGTTTTGTACGTAAGTCATTTGTTGTGGTTTTTTGTCTTGTCAATTCCTTTATTATCTGCAAAGGTTATAAACATAAAACCAACTCATCTTCGCGATCAATAATTTTTAATTTTGGATATGCGCACCTGAATTTCTTATTTTCATTGATCTGATCCCCCTTGGAGTTCAGACGCATAATTAGGTCAAAGTTGAAAGTCCATTACAAACATTATTATTTTATTAATATCAACCTGTGAATTTGCTCTATCAACAATGTTATTATTTTTAATACACTCGTACATACATCATCATGTAAGATTGTTATCATTATTAGGTTTCCATTTTTGTTTTCTTTTTGCAAAGCTTCCCAGGCGTTTTTACTTTTGTTTTTCATTTTATCAGTCATGCGGAGTGCGCGAGTATTGCATGCTCATAAATTAGGGCAAAACAAAAGCGGCAAAAGTAAAAGTACTTCATTTTCACATTAAATCTACAACATGTTTTATTAAAAAGTCTGATCAAACATAATTAGCAGAGTGGGTCATTGGGTAATAATATTAATTTATTACAAGTGTGTTAGTGGTTTATGCTGTTGGTATTATCTGTATCTAGTTAATGAGCTTCATAGGTGATATATATTTGGTATTAAAATGTTTTAGAGATCGTATTAAATTTCAAAAAGATAACAAAATCTTACATTTTAAGATTTAGTTATAATTAAAAGCGAGTTTTAATTAGAAACACGTATTTGGTATGTGTTTCATTTGTTGCGGCTACAACAGTTCCGTTATATGAAGTTCCTCTCGTAAGGTAATTAGAAGTTGTTTGGCCTGTCGTTACCTTCTACATTACGTCTGGGACAACTTAGCAAATACTTAAGCATGCAACTTGTAGTATTTCAATAAATTCTACATAATTTCGTTATTTTATAAATCTGAATAAAAATTATCTACTGATTTTTTCATTGTTATGAAAATTACCACAAATTGCACCATTTTATTTTAAAACCAGTGAGGAAAGTCGGACTGGGCCGACCATATGATACCCTACACAACATACACGAAAATCTAACTTTCTGTGGTGCTACATTCTGAGCTTGGGCAATATTTTGCGATATTTGCACCCTCTAGACTGACTAGACTAGAGGTCAACAAATATTATTAATATTTAGTACACCTTTTCTAATTACTTGTCCAGATTCCCTTCACCGAGGGTTGTGTTGTGATGTTCGGCTTCCAATTGTGAAATATAGTATTATCTGTACAATAGTATTATGTGATCATCACCGAACATTATAGGCGTTGTTCTTGACCATACCTGGATCCTCATGGACAATTTCAAAGTGATCAGCGGTATATTTCCGCCACCAGTGTGGTAATGGTTTACTAAATAGTATGTGAACACGTAAGCACCAGTAAATATTTAAGTGTAACTCCTACATCCGAGTACATATGACAATATAATGGTATCAAGTTAAAGGCCAACCACTCCTGTTGTATATACTATCAACTCCTCGGGCTTATGTCCTTCAGGAGTAAATATGTACGATATAGAATACAAATGTTGCCATTTTTCACACAAAAGTCAGGCTCTATTTAACCCGTTTAATAATGACCGATATTTATCAAAACAGGCATGCTTATTGTTTGGCCCGATTCCCTTCTCCATGTAAAAATTCGCGATGGAGCGATCAGAAAATCAGACAACAATAATGTTTTTGGTTCATTTCATCCTCTAAATATTAATCGAAAATATTTTGTGAAAATTGGTCCATAACTGTGGCCTGTATCGGGTTTAAAAATTATAATGCACAGACGGACGGACACACATGTCTAGATCGACTAGCTAGTCGAGATATAGCGATCGGTATACCGTTACAAACTCTTGGGGCTGCACAAAGCTATAATACCCTGACAAAATAGTTGTGTAGGGTATAAATATACGATATCGCATAACTATATAACAACGCATAAAAATGATCAAAATCTACTACAAAACAGGTGTTTCTGTCACAGCCATATATTGTTTTTGTTTTTTTTTTAAAGAGATGATTGTTGTTTAAGCAAGAATTGCTATTTAAAATAGTTAAATAGTTAGCCTCTAGCTGACAGATTTCAACGGACATTTGTTTACATTTATTAGTTTGCGCCACCTTTAGGCATCTTTGTGTCAGCAACACTGTTATTAGTACTTGACTACTCTCGTTTTAACCTTTCGACTGGCCACGCATATTGCTATGATCGGGCTTAAATAGTAAGCCACCGTACATATTGTTGTACCATTAAAGGTAATATCGTTACCTACCAATAAATACTCGGCATTGGTCGAACCTTTTAATAATAAACTCTTGTGTTTTATTTATTTACATATCTTTATTTTATTGCTCACGAGTACGCATTGGGCGTACTGACTCTATCGGGAGAATCCTATTGCACTATACCTGCCAACCACCCAAGTCCCTATAGTGCGAACTTAACAATTGTGTTTTCATAATCGCCCAAATACAGTAAGGTTAAAAACAAAATTGTTGTCTTTGTGTCCTGAGAATCCTCAAGAAATTGAAGAGATGCCACTGCATGATGCTCTCTTTGGTCCGAAGGTGTGATATGACTTTACTTCTTCGAAAACGACTCTCACCGTCAATTCAGACCGCAAGGACTGTAATATCCGACTTTTTTGCTGCTATTGAAGAATACATCTTGGAGAAAATTTGAATACAATAAGACAGTGACAAATGCCATGCAACTGGATCGAATATGGCTTTATTGCTAAAGACATTACCTGTCGGTGTAATTTCTCTTATGACGATATTGCGGCCACCGAGAGCACGCTATTATACACCATTAAAGACCAACAAGTTATGCTTAATATACCGTCCAATATGTCGAAATTTAGCTCAAATGAATCAGTTCGTGCAACAGTGCGCGTGGATGTAATTTAATGTCAACGTTTAAACTTTATAATAAATAAGTAAAACCGTCGTTAAGTTCAGCCGAACTGAACTTTTTCGGGTTGGGCTTTCAGGATTCCTTAAATAGGACGGGACCTTTATATGGGCTATTATATTATGTGAAATATTACAGATACTCAGGATGGAAAACAACAAAGAAAACTTTAACATACTAGAAATTAAACGGGATAAATGGGGACTATTTTCAAACAGTAGTCCATATTGAATAATTTCTGGAAGGAGGTTTTTTGTTCCCCAGGAATCGGCTATGCCAAATTATAGCCACGTCGATAAGGGAGTAACCGATTTCATTCAAACTTTACACATCGTATTATTTCATCCGGACTTCAACAAGTTCGAAGATTGGAAATATAGGTCCATTCCTCGTGGTACCTCCCAAAAAAAAAAAAAAAAATCGTCGAAAAAGTGTGGAAAATTAATTGTATGATACAATACGAAAGGACTACTTACTATGCGACATTGTACAACTTATTATCTTCATCAAATATCAATATGTGACCCATTGGTCCACTTTTTCTAGTACCATTCCCAACAAATTGTTCACCATTTTGAATACTTATAAATTCAATATTATGCGAACTATGTTAAAATCGAAACATTTATTTCAAACTAAAACCAAGTTCGTAAATCAAAAAAAAAAAAAAAAAAAAAATCGATTTAAAATTGTGCGGAAAATGAATTGTATAATATCTTGCGAACAGAGCATCCGATTTAAACCAAACTTTGCACAACCTAATATCTTATCGGTCCACTCCTTCTAACCACGTATCAAAGGGTCAAAATATTGAAAATTTGTAAATGTGATATGACATAAAACTGGACGTCAGTCAGTACGCTGTACATAATTCTTGTCAGAATCGGACAAATATTGAGAATTTGGTGGTATGGGAGCTATATCTAAATCTGAAACGATTTCCACAAGACTTCGCATACATCTATATGGACCATATTGGGAGTTTGGTGCATCATTTACCAAAAATCAGACGAAACTATATGAGAGCTATATCTAAATCTGAACTGATTTCCACAAAACTTTATATACATCAATATGTCATTATTTTAATACGCTGTTCAAAATTTTGTATCTTTGGTGTTTGGTGCACGATTTACATAAAATCGATCGAAACTATCTACGGGAGCTATATCAAAATTTGAACTGATTTCAAGAAAACTTCACGGACATAAAACTGGACTTGAATCAGTACGCTGTGGAAAATTTTGTTTAAATCAGGCAAATATTGAGAGTTTGGTGCATCATTTACCAAAAATCGGACGACACTATAGGCAGCTATATCAAAAAATGAAACGAATTCCACAAAACTTGGTACACATTAATACCGACCTAATTCAGTACGCTATACAATTTTTTTTCAATCGGACAAATATTGGGTGTTTGGTGCACCATTTAGATAAAATCGGTCGAAAATATATATGAGAGCTATATTTAAATCTGAACCGATTCTCTCCAATAGGGTTTGTCCTTGGGCCAAATAAATAAGCTGTGCCAAATTTTATCCAATTCCGATCATAAATGCGACCTGTACCTTGTTTACAATTTAACACCAACAGACGGACATGCATAAATCGACTCAGAAAGTTATTCTATGCATATTCTCAAAAGGAACCATGTGTCTATCTCGTTTCCTTTTGCCTGTTACAAACATATGCACAAAGACATTATGCCCTGTACTGCAGTGTGGTGAAGGGTAGAAAAAAAAAACAGATTCCTGGCCTATAGTTTAGCATATCGAATGTCTGATATTAAGTTTTGTTCAAATTGGTTTAAATTTTGTTATAGCTTCCGTATATCATTTCAAAATATTTGATCTAATATTTGTCGGTGTGTGCGCTGTGCTGCATCGTGTATCAAGTTTTCGCTAAATCTGCCCAGATTTAAGTATAATTTTGTTCTATTTAATGTTAATGGTACACCAAAGTCCTTAAGCCGAAGGGCAATTTTTAATTAAATGACAAGGGTTCACCAATGACCAATGCTAATTATGTCCATTTGTTGGTATGTTACATCTCTTCAAACCATATATAGAAGAGTAAAATAAATATGAAGTTTCCATTCGATGTAACACATCGCACATAAATAACTGTGCATTCGATTTCCTGTTACGTGATAACTGTAACATATTGTAGACAAGCAAAATGATCGCATCTGCTTGTGACCGCGGGCCACAGACTGTAGACGCACTTTTGAGTGGTCAAACACACACAAAACCGGAAAACATTTGGCTTATCGTTAAACCAATTCCCCCAAAAAATTGCAATTTGTTTTTACTTTACTTTTTTTCCAGTCAATTGCCTAACAGGCAGCATGCAAAGAAATTCAAAAGAAATGCCAATATATTTTCAGTTTGCAAATTTGCATTGATTACTGCCAACAATGAACGCTGTCATTGTCGGTGTGCCTGTGTGTGTGTTGTGAAAAGCGTGATGTGAAATTTTCTCCTGGTCGCATGCAAATTGCATTCATACGCAACATAACTTTCTTCGGGTTGCAAAAAAAAAACTAACATTCACATGATGTTGAAGAATTTGTTGCATGCAACAATCAGTGGCTAGTGCGGGATGACTGGTTGGATAGTTGACAACACATGATCGGTGCATGTCGTCAATGTGTTTTAATGGACATGCTGGCGACATCATCGCGATACAAACTGTCCGTCTGTCCTTTTCATGACACAGTCTCCAAGTGATCGCGTTAAACAACACTGTTGTAGTGTTACACATGTCTGAAATGTGTCTCAGCGGTGTGGTGTTAGCTACTGTGACTGCTCACCATTTTCCATCATTACGCTGAAATGTTGTTGCTTTCAGATGTCTCTTTCTCGCTGTAGCTCTTTATGTAATTAATATGATATTTAATGTTTAATTAAGTGACATTTTAACATATTGAAATTGTGTTTATTAGACAGGCAAACTTGGTTATAAGGGGCATTTTGTATGAGACCAACATGTTTGATATTAACATTTACTGGTGAGGTAATTTGCTACGATTCCAATTACGAATACAGATTCATAGGGTAATTCGTTATAGTTATGCTGAACTGTCCCCACAATTTTTGCATTCCCAATTTTCCTGCCTGCCTTCCTCATCTCGATGGCAATTAAATGAATATTGACTTGAGTACTAATTTGATGCATGTTGCATAAAAAAAAACGAAAAATTTACTACCTGCTCACGAAGATATTTATTTGACTTAATTAATTGTTGTGTTATTTTAATTAAAGTTAATTTATTGGAGTCGACATTGTTCAATATTTGTTAAGAGAAATGTATAGCAAATGTAAGAGCTTTAATTAGTCAAAGAAAATATATACCAAAAAAAGTATTTTTAATTGTTTAAAGATAAATAATTGCACCAAATTTTTAAAGGCAATGAATAAAATTACTTCCGCATCAAAAATATACCTCCATATTTGTAGTCAGTTGAACTAAATAGGGAAAATATATTTTAAATAAAGTCGATTTATTTTTAGAGAATAAAATGAACCAACAACTTATGTTTGTGCTGCTCAAGAAGCAACATTTATTACTCGAATATCTTAAATTATTACACGAGGAAGGGAATCTGGCCAAGGACTATGTATGGATGTTTCAAAGATGATCAGTCAATATTATGCGGATCAAGTGCACTAGACTTTCGTGTGACAAAATTTACACATTATGGCATATATGCCAACTCTATTGATGTAAGAGATTGTTTGACCGGACAAATGTTACGCCTTTGGACCATCGAAATCGGAGGTATGTCGGTATGTCCATGTATTCTTGTGAACAAAGTACATGTCGCATTTATTGCCCCATTGGAATGAAATTTGACACAAGGACCAATTGTATTGATATTGGAGAAAATCGGTTCAGATTTAGATAAATCTTCCATATATACTGGGTCCGATTTTAACTAAATGGTGCACCAAACTGACACAATATTTTTCACAGAATACTGAACTACGTGCAAAGTTTTGTTGAAATCGATTAAGATTTAGATATAGCTTTCAAGTAAATGGTGCACCAAAATCCCAAGGTTGGTCCGACTGCGACAAAATTGTTCACAACTGAGTTGGGTCCACATAAACGTAAATAAATCGGTTCAGATTTATATATAGTATGCAAAGAAATCGGTTCAGATTTATTATAGCTCCCGTATATTGTTTGGTCCGATTTTATGTAAATGGTGCAGGAAACATCCAATATATGTCCGATTGAGACAAGATTTTGTGTAGTTTTGTTGAAATCGGTTGAAGAAAAGACAAAAGTCGGAGTGGCGACACCTACACCACTTTTGATATACACATAAGGTGACCTTAACATCGAATATCGATTTAAATATTTATGAAATACCAAAAATTCGGATGAATCATTATATATCATTATGATACCGTTCCTTAGGTACCTTTGATGATGATAACGTAAACTGGGATTGACATTTTTTAGAAAAATTTAATTAGAATGATTTTGGGGCAATATTGATAATTTTTGGTAGGGAGACTATCATTGATATTAAACAAGTGTCAAAAATCCCTTTATTACCGATCAACATCCAAAAGAGCGAACATTACATTTTTTTAGTTACCACATAAGAATCCCAAATACTGAACTTCCGCAAATTCGGTAGAAAACTACGCTCAAAACCCCCAAAAAAACGAAATTAGGGGTACCGGTTTTTTAGCGGTTTAGAATCCAACATACAAAACTACACTCATTTTTATTGAAAAACTTGTCCAAAATCTTTAAGATCCGCATATTTTGAGGGTTCCGCAATATAGGGACTAGCCGAAAAAATTGACCGATATTTATAATTATACCTTTCACCACACTGTGGTACAGGGTACTATGTCTTTGTGCATATTTTTGAAACAGGCAAAAATAGTCGAGATAGACCCATGGTTCCTTTTGAGAATATGCATAGAATCACTTTCTGAGTCGATTTATGCATGTTCGTCTCTCTGTCCGTCTGTCTGTCCATGTCAAATTATAAAAAAGTACAGGTCGCATTTATAATCAGAATTGGATGAAATTTTGCACAGGTCACTTATTCGGCCCAAGGACGAAGCCTATTGAAATTGGGAAAAATCGGTTCAGAGTTAGATATAGCTCCCATATATATGTTCGTCCGATTTAAGGTAAATGGTGTACCAAAGTCCCTATATACCATTCGATTAGCACAAAATTTGGCATAGCGTACTGAATTTAGTCTAGAATAATGTGTGCAACGTTTCGTGAAAATCGGTTCAGATTTAGATATAGCTTCCATATATAGTTTCGTCGGATTTTAGGTAAATATTCCACTAAAGTTCCTGGAAATCTTTAGCTTTGCACGAATATCGGCATGGCGCACTGATTTAAGTCTAGAATGATGTGTGCAAAGTTTCGTGAAAGTCGGTTCAGATTTAGATATAGCTCCCATATATATTTTCGTCCGATTTAATGTAAATGGTGAACCAAAGTCCGAAATTTGCACGAAATTTGGCATAGCCTACTGAATTAAGTCTAGAATGATGTGTGCAAAGTTTCGTGAAAATCGGTTCAGATTTAGATATAGCTCCCATATATAGTTACGTCCGATTTTAATTAAATAGTCCACTAAAGTCCCTGAAAATATTTTGATGTGCATGGAATTTGACATAGCGCACTGATTTAAGTCTAGAATGATGTGTGCAAAGTCGGTTCAGATTTAGATATAGCTCCCATATATAGTTTCGCCCGATTTTAGGTAAATGGTGCACCAAAGTCCCCGGAAATCTTTCATTTGCACGAATTTTGGCATTGCGTACTGAATCAAGTCTAGAATGACGTTGCTAAGCTTCGTGAAAAGCTAGGCCAATTGACACAACGTACTGAAGTAATATACATAAGTCTCTGGCAAGTTTCCCTGAAATCGGTTCAGATATAGATATATAACAAAAACCCGACGTCTGTTGGTATACATATGAAGAATATGCCCAAAGTGGTGAAGGGTATCATATAGTCGGCCCAGTCCGACTTTACTACTTTCCTTACTGGTTTTTAGTGGAGACTGGGCTGGGGCTGTAACGTTATATGGGTGCTATGTCAAAGTATGGACCGAAATTGACCTACCTGCAGAAAAAGTACAACTCTATGCAACATATTGGCGATCTATCTCAATTCGTTTAGAGACTTGAGTGATTACAACAGACAAACGGACATGTGTAAATCGTCATAGAATTTTACGCTGATCAAGAATGTATACTTTATTGGGTCGGAAATGATTTGCAAACGGAGAAACAAACATAATATATCCTCCAAGCTATGGTGGACGGTATAAAAATATCAGTCGGTGTATCATCAACCCATGGCATATTTGGTATAAACACGCCCTGACTTTTGTGTGCTATTTTGGTTTGCGAGTCTGTGTGTGGAACAAGGAGTCCCAGGATCCCTTGTTTCATAAAAATTTCCTTAATAATTTTATCATACAATAAGTTAATTCAACATAGAAATGGATAATTTATGGGGATATGCCAGAACTTCATTAAAATTTGGGAAATATTTTACGGTGTGCAAAGTTAGAATCAAATCGGTTATTTCCTTCGACATTTATCGACGGACAAGAGAGATAGAAGGACGTCTGTAAATCGACCTCCGATTTTCTGAATAGTATTTTCACGGCACTAATGTTTTGCATTTCCCACGTTTCCAATAATATGAATTCTTTCTACATTGAATCATTTCTAAACCCAAAAAAAAAAAAAAAAAAAAAAAGATATTTATCTATTATCTATTATCTATTTATATTATCCCGGCATTATGAGTGAAATTATTTAAATATTATTTTCTGTTAATATATAAATATAATATGTTCTTTAAAATTCCTCCTTTGAATTGTATTCAGCGGCCAATTTTAAAAATATCAACACATTTAAATGTTCCCAAAATTCCAATCATTCTCTATACACCCTATAAAATGCCAAATTACGTAAACATTATTTTTGTTTAATTTCCGCAACGCGAACATAATTTAATTTCGTAATATTAAAGAGTTCCTCTGCTACAACAAAACAAAAATAACAAAATGCCATAACATTCTTGAGAGCACATATAGAGAGCGAGAGAGAAGAGCAAATATTTGGCACAGAAATTTCACAAGGAAAATATATTTCACTGTTCTAAAAAAAACTTCTTTTTTATCCTGTTTATTGATTTTTGTTTTGTTGTGACACTTTTTTAAGCACGAGGAACGCTATATTACACATGTTCTCTGTTCAACTGACATCATTCTTCCTTTGCATATTTTTTTTTCTTCCACTTATCCTTCGATTTTCACTTTCACTATCTTTAATCCTCTTTTGTTTTTTTTTTTTCATCCCACCAAAACAAAAACATAGTGTTCGAGGGTTTTCACATTACCCATGAGACACCTCACACCCTGGGCTGTCATTACATGGCTGTCATCCCCTACCGGCCTACACTCATCACTTGTTTGTTATTAAATAGTGCGGAATGGGAGCCACCACCAAGTATAATTTGGTCATATTTAAATTGGTTGTAGAACATATCGAAGGAATGTTGAATTTTCATTTTATTTTTGTTATCGAAATTTCCATTGAGTTTCAGGAAAATGAAAGTCATAAAATTGTTTTCGTTTCGAGTGTGCTACAGCAACTGATTTGTTTTTGGCATTTGGCCATTCTTTTATTTGTTCGTATCATGTGATTTATGGTTTTTTCTCGTTGATGATGCCACGAAAAAGAGAGAAGAAAAACATAGAAAATGAAAGTGTAGAACTTATTTGTTATGTGGCCATATTCATAGAAAAGTTTAGATACACCGAGAAAACTTTGAATTGTCGATAGCAAATGGTGAACTTTTTACATGATCCACCATGAAGTTAGTTGTACAATTTTCTTAATGGGAAATTTTGTGATGCCTTGGCGTTAAAGAGTTCACCCAAACTTTGCCCATCTTAATATTTCTTCCAAAATTAGTTCAAGTTCGAACATGGGGAATATCGGTCCACTCCTTCTGGTACCTCCCACACAGGGGCTAGGGCTAAATGCGGGTTACAGTTCATATATATGAATACATAATTATCAAACCTTATGTTCTAGTTTTTTTTTTTTGTATCTTCCGCAGATGGAATGATTACAACAGAGTCTTAGAACCAAGCCCAAACACGGACAAAAATCATATAACTATTTCAATAAAAAAAAAAAAAAACAGTAAGGAAAGTAGTAAAGTCGGACTGGGCCGACTATATGATACCCTTCACCACTTTGGATATATTCAACATATGTATTCTAAAAGACGTCGATTTTTCGAAAGAAAATTGACATGAAATTGAACGAATTTAAGTATTTGATCTTTATCTATATCTGAACCAACTAACATTAATCCCTACGCATGTCATTCTGCAACCTATGCTAAATTTTGCAAAACCGATTTAAAGCATACTTGACACACGCTATTCGGTATGCTGCACTTTTTATAGTTTAATCTCAATCAGACACTCATTGATTATTTGGTGTACAATTAACATGAATAAGTCGAAATTATATATCTATATCTGAACCGATTTCAAGGAAACTTATCAGAGATTAATTTATATTAACTTCAGTACGTTGTGTCAATCGGATTAGCTATGGATATTTAGTGCACCATTTACCTAAAATCGGGCGATTTTCACAAAACTTAGCACACGCCTTTCTAGACTTAATTTAGTGAACTATGCAAAACTTCATGCAAATCGTAGGATTTTCAGGGACTTTGGTGCACCATTTACGTAAAATCGGGCGAAAAAATATATGGGAGCTACATCTAAATCGAAACCGATTTTTACAAAACTTGGCACACGTCTTTCTAGACTTTATTAAGTACGCTGCGCCAAAATTCGTGCAAATCGAAAGATTTTTAGGGACTTTGGTGCACCATTTATCAAAAGTCGGGCGAAAAAATATATAGGAGCTATATCTAAATCTGAACCGATTTTGAAAAATTAATACACACATCATTCTAGACTCAATCAAGTACGTTATGCAAATCGAAAGCTATATAGTGAATTTGGCATACCATTTACCTAAAATCGGGCGAAACTATATAAGGGAGCTATATCTAAATCTGAACCGATTTTCACGAAACTAGGCACACATCATTCTAGACACAATTCAGTACGCTATGCCAAAAGTCGTGCAAATCGAAAGATTTTCAGGGACTTTAGTGCACCATTTACAAAAAATCGGGCGAAACTATATGTGGGAGCTATATCCAAATCTGAAACGATTTTTCCCAATTTTTCCCAATGTGGTGAGGGGTATAAAAAGAGGGTTATATGGGGACTACCCCAAAATGGGGGCGAATGTTAAAGATTTTTGGTAGGGAGATTTGTTACAATATACAACTACAAAATACCAAATTGCAACGAATTCGGTTGAAAAATGCGTTCAAGAACCTCAAAATACCGAAAATTGCGTGTACCGTTATAAAGAGCTATCCGAAAAAATTGACCTATATTTATAATTTTTTGTGGAGAGATCTGGTACCTATTAAGAACTCAAAATACCAAATTTCAGCCAATTCGGTGAAAAAAACTATCAAAACCCTCAAAATACTGAATATTAGGAGGTTCCGTTATATGGGGGCTACCAGAAAAAGTGGACCTATATTTCTAATTTTTTGTGGAGACATTAAGTACCCAATAAGAACTCAATGTATCAAATTTCAGCGTATTCTGTTGAAAAACACGCTCAAGAACCCCAAAATACCGAAAATTTGGGGGTACTGTTATATGTGAGTTATACCTAAACGTGGACCTGCCTGCAGACAAAAGACAAACCCATACCAAATATTAGCACCCTATCTCAATTCCTTCAGAAGATAGCGTGATTACAACAGATCTAGATCGTCTTAGAATTTTACCCTGATCAAGAATATATATACTTTATAGGGTCGGAAATGAATATTTCGATGAGTTACAAACGGAATGACAAAATTAATATACCCTCCATACTATGGGGGAGGGTATAAAAATGGAGAGAACCCTGAATGCCAAATTAGAACCAACCTTCCAAAAAATGCTAAATTATTCAGTTATAGCCTTGACAATGAACCTCAAAACATGGACCTATATGTACAATTTTCTGCAATGGTGACCCGAAGAACCAAGAATAAGTCATACTACAGCCATACATACAGTCATTCACAATCATATACAATTTTACTGGTGTAAAGCTCGAAGAACAGATTTGAAATATATAACATTTTCCCCCTCTAGGTCCACTTTCTGGTAGCACCCAAATATATCGTATTTTTTACCGAATTTAGTATTTTGAGTTCATTTCGGTAGCCCTATATAAGGGAACCCCCCAATTGTCGGTATTCGCTTTAATTTTGAATTTTTTAGTCCCTACCCTAAAAGGGGCGAATGTAAATAATTGGTACAGCGTTTTTTGTATTTGCGCATATGTTTTTAACAGGTAAAAGAAATCGAGATAGGCAAGCTCGTCCGTCTGTCCATGTTGAACTGTTAACAAATCAAAGGTCACATTTATGATCCGAATTGGATGAAATTTGGCACAGCTCATTTGTTTGGCCCTATTAAAAAATGGAAAAAATAGATCAATAATGAACCATAGACCCAATATATGGCCGATAGGCACCAAATTTGTAACATCATACTGAAGTTAGTATAGCCTAACGTGTAACAAGTTTCGTTGAAATCGGTTCAGATTTGGATATGGCTTCCATATATATTTTTGTTCGATTTTGAATAAATCAAGAACCCAAAAATATGGCAACTATGCACAAAACGTACTGAACAAGGTGTATTTAATAAGGTGTATGCATCAGATACAACAACAAATATTTTACAAAAACAACATTGTTGTTATAGAAATGAAATTGTCATGCTGACAATAAGTTTTTGACAAAAATAAACAAAAACAATAACACTGTGCTACAAAATAACAAAAATTTTTTTTTCAGGGGTTCTAATGTACCAATTCTGTTTATTTGGAGTCTCTGGACCACGAAAATACCTTTGGTTTTTCTGGGTCACTTCGAAAATTTATTTTATAACGGTAAATATAGAGAAAAACGTGGTTTCATGGATTTTCAATTTAAAACTCGAATAACTTATTTACTTTTTAACAGATTTATATTATTCTTTTTTTTTCTTTCGAAGAGTACAATTTTTCCTTTCAAACAAGATATATACTTGGTAAATCGGTTGAGGATTGGCTGAGTTACAGCGGTTGAAATGTGAAAAAATACGTATAAAATGACAAAATTTACTTTTCTTCGGGCTGTACGATGAAATTATGGCATCAAGCCATATAAGTTTTATTGTATTACGGGGAAGAAAATTAAATTAGCTTTCGAAGATGATAAAAATCAGAAAAATCGGTTAAAAAATGGATGACTTATACACATTTTTGTATTGATTCTATGCATATTCTCTAAAGGAAATATGGGTCTGTATCTTTTCCTGTTATAAACCGTTATGTTTGCAACAGGCAAAAGGAAACGAGATAGACCCATAGTTCCTTTAGAGAATATGCATAGAATCAATACAAAAATGTGTATAAGTCATACATTTTTTAACCGATTTTTTTGATTTTTATCACTTTCGAAAGCTAATTTAATTTTCTTCCCCGTAATAGAATAAAACTTATATGGCTTGATATCATAATTTCATCGTACAGCCCGAAGAAAGGTAAATTTTGTCATTTTAAACGAATTTTTTCACATTTCAACCGCTGTAACTCAGCCAATCCTCAACCGATTTACCAATTATATGTCTTGTTTGGAAGGAAAAATTGTACTCTTCGAAAGGAAAAAAGAATAACATTAATCTGTTGAAAAGTAAATAAGTTATTCGAGTTTCAAATTGAAAATCCATGAAACCACGTTTTTTTCTATATTTACCGTTATAAAATAAATTTTCGAAGTGACCCAGAAAAACCAAAGGTATTTTCGTGGTCCAGGGACTCCAACTAAACATATTTGGTACATTAGAAACATTGAAAAATTTTCGTGTCGCACAGTGTAATTAATTTATTTTTGTCAACAACTATTCTTTGAGGAATAATTAATGAATTTGTGTATTCTTGGGTTATTGGCGGTTTTAGGTGAATGAAAAATAAAGTTTAAGACCTGGTCGCGATTAATTTTAAGTTTCCGACATGCAGCCCATGACTCCTTGTGATGTTGTTTATATTGTGAATTACAATCTATTTTTTCTATGGAGTGGCTTCTTAAAGAAAATTGTATGTCCTTCAATTTCAATCCCCGGCCAAAGATTAAATCATGGAAATTGTGTTAACCGTTTAAATCTTTCTATAGGCGATTTTACCTCCGCCGAGGATTGTGACAAGCACCAAGGGGCCGATTCCAATATAGGCTAACATAATCTCCTCGATTTCATAAGTAGTTGGGATTTATGGACTGATTTCCACACATAACATAAGATATGTGGACCAATCGGCGAACGGGGTTATAACTGATTTAAGCGTATGTTTTCTTTCCGTCCGCCTCTATGAATGTATTTTCTTTAATTGTTATTATTAAAAAAATACTACATTTAAAAACCATTTTTGAAATCGAAATGTTATATTGAAAATGTTTTTGACAATTTACTTTACAAACAATAAGGAAAAAAGTTTGAAACCATATGATTGTCACTTACACCTAATTAAATACGCCTTGGTACTGAAGTTATTATAACCTTAATCGTCCAAATCGGTTCGGATTTGGATATAGTTTCTTTTGGTAGAAATGCAGACATAGCCTATATATATATATATATATATATATTCGACCGACTTCATATTAATTGGGCTCCAAATAATCAATGGTTGTCCGATTGAGATTTGCTTTAAATCGATTTACATAATTTTGGCCCATTGCAAACAAATGACTCTACATCTGTCAATATGAAAAATTTAGCATAGATTCCAGAATGACATGTCTATGATATAATCGAATTCCACCATTGTAGGGAGAATATTCCGTACTCGAAAATATTTAATTCTAAGACGATGTAGTCATCTATTGTAATCATTCTACCTTTATAGAATTACATATAATTGATCCTCTAAATTGCAGTATTTTGGGGACTTTATACATATGTTCCACAATGCGTCGTCAAAATCGGTCCACATTTTGGAATTTTGCGATTTTAGAAAAAATCGCCATTAAAAATTGCTGAAATTTGTATTTGGTATACATTAGTTCCGTTCCAGAACCTAATAGAATCTACTAGTTTAACAAGTTTTGTACCTTTCCTGAACCCACAAAACTGGTAAAACATTGAATAAAATTTAAGAGGTCACAAACAAAATGGCGTTCTCTTTGTAAACTTTTTACTCGAGAAATTTGGCCGAGTAAAAATGGTAAAAAGGAACGCCTACTTCTGATTCGCTGTTATGTTGATTTTGAAGTATTGCCATCTAATTTTGGCATAATTACTAGATTTCCGTTCCCGAACTTTTAAAATTATTTTGTACTCTGAGAGAGATTTAAAAATGTTTCCCTTTTACTAGCTTTAC
The DNA here is from genome assembly GCF_032173495.1 of Musca vetustissima. Lineage (NCBI taxonomy): Eukaryota > Metazoa > Arthropoda > Insecta > Diptera > Muscidae > Musca > Musca vetustissima. The sequence continues at coordinate 12,148 of NW_026880698.1, read as the reverse complement.
TATTAAAAAAGTACTGGAACAGACCAATTATGGTTTACAACAAAAATTGTTGGCAAAGGTATAATTTTTGGTATGTTCCCTATATTTTCATTTTAAGTATATTAAAATAATATCCTGTACTCGAAAGTATGAAATTTTAAAACGATTTAGCCGATTTATCCTTCTATTGTAATCATTCCAACATTAGGGTCCGATTTCGAAAATTTGTGATTTTATGTCCCCATTTTGAAATAGTTCCATACAGCCGTTCCTCCACGTTTTTGTGTATGTACTGTTAGAAAACACCTTGCAAAATTATAAAACAGCTAAATACAAATATCCACTTCATTATCGGTTCTTCGATGAATTATCTGCAATTCTTGACCAAAAATCGAAACAACCCCTAATTTTTTAAATTTATTCTTATAATTATGTATGACACATTTTCCTAACATTTTCTTTTTGTGTATTCGATTATATGCATCAACATATGGTCAACATTCACCACATTTCACCACAAATACAATCCACGCATGTAATTTATTTTCATTCTTTCCGTTCGATTAGGTGGCAACGCCAAACAACAAATTGCATCCCAAAAATATCGAACAACCGAGCCATATTCATAGCAGACGATACGAACGAACAGTTAGTCGCAAGTTGACACCTGCACAAGCACAACCTTGAGCAAACGCCAGTTAACGGAAATACTCTGAATTCATATCAGAACAATCCCAATTCTTGCGAGAAAACAAACCAAAATACCCTTTAAACGAACTTCTTCTCTGAGCACCCTTTGAAATTTTACGTCAAAATTTCAAGCACCGCGTAAGCTCTTTTTCGTAGTTACTCGTCTTTGTGGTAAGTATAATTTCAGCGTTGCCATTAAACCATCGGAATCATATAATGTGAAAACAGTTAATCATATATACCGCACGAAGAAAACTATTACCGACGGGTCTGTAATTTCTCCGGCTTACTTTAACGTTGGAGAATTACGCCAAGACCCACTACTTGGTAAAGTTTTTAATGTTAGGGAACATGGAGAGGTCTATTGTGACCGGCCAGCCATGCAGTACAAAAAAGCGGCAAATATTATGGTTTGTAGGCCTACGGGGGATGCCAGCCATATAAAATAATTGGCAACGCACAGTGTGTAGTACCTCCCGGGTTGTGTGGAAATCTACACAACAAAATGAAAATACCAACGAAGATGGTTATTGGTGGACAAGGGATTTACTTAAATCAAAATCACATAACCTACCGGCTGATAGAAACAATGACTTCATTTCATTTATATGTGTTCCCTATAGCCAGCTTCGTTTGTAGCTATTTTTACAGGTCGCCTGTTGTTGTTCATTGGGAGCAACAATGATGGAGATAATGATGATGTTGATGATGATGATTCACATGCCGGCCAAATGTAAGCAACCGGTGGATTTTTTAGGTGTGTTTGTGCGTGTGTGTGTTGCCCCCTTAGCACTGGCATGCGAGCGAAAAAGTGTTACCTCAACTTTGGAAAATGTTTATGAATTTTTGTTTTTGTTCATTTTCAGGGAAATGTGATATGCGAATGAGTCAGGGAATAATGCTGCTGCTGATGATAATATCTCACAAATGTACAAAAACAATATGAGAGAATTTAGTGCGCATGTTCATCACTCACACACATAGCCATACACCCACTAAGTGTCGGTCGGGTATTCGGTCTAAAAAATAACAACAACAATAATTAAACACAGTGATGTTCCATAGCTATATTTTGAATATTTTTCCCTGACTATATGTATGCGTGTGTGACTATATGTATGTGTGTGTTTGTGTTTGCCAAACTCGTAAAGTGTGATAAACTAATTTGCAGTTACAATATTGCTGTTGTTGTTCTTTCAGCATTTGTTTAAATTGGATTTGAGCCAAAAAATATTTTTGCTTTTTTATTTTTTGAAAATCCAAAATGTTCTAAATTTTATTTTTTTTTTCTGAAAAAATGAATTCTCAAAATAACAAAAATATACAATTTGTTGTTGTAGATATAAAAATATTAATAGTCAGTCAGCGTTTTATCTTTAGGTGTTTGTGTTGTTGGTGTTATTTTTCGTAGCACAATTTTTCATCGCCTGTTTATTTTCACTTTTGTATACCATTAACATACCTCTAGAATTTCGTTGATGGAAATGAGAGGAGTTGGGGTACATATTTGGCTATGTTGAATATTAGAAATATATTTATAGTTTTCGTTCTGTGGCGTGTCATATCCAATGCGGTTTTAGGATCGTTAAAAAAATATCAATGCAATGATAACAAGAATGAAAATAGACAAATGTAGTTTTTTCTTAAATATTATTTTTTGGCCCACACACATTTTATTGCGTATGTTATACACGGATGGTGGCAATTAAAATTTAATGATTTTATTTAAACAACTAAACAAATATAAGATTCATGATTTTGGGATTCATATGAAATAAACATGTTGTTTTTTACAGAAAATATACAAATTAGATTTATTATAATTAGGACTTAGTGGATAGGAAACATCTCTGGAACCAATATGCCACTTTCTTAAATAGGAAATATGGCCAAGAGTTAGACATATTACATTTGGTAATACAATTTGTTCAAAGATCAACACTTTAAAAGAGTATGTAATGATTTGAATTCACTAGCTTTGAAATTCGTTTGGGTATCTAAAAGAGCTACACTTAGACTTTACGTGTATATTATATCCTATATGAAATTAGTATATGTGAAGATAATATGTACATCCGAAACAGGAATTAATGTCTTCCCCGCAGGAATTAACCTCTTTAATTAAAAAATGTTTAATTCCATTGCAATGCCGTAAAACATTTTCAAAATAAAGATATCGTGTTGGTTTTTTATACTCTCCACCATAGTATGGAGGGTATATTAGTTTTGTATTTCCGTTTGTAACGCATCGAAATAATCATTTCCGACCCTATAATGTATATATATATATATTCTTGATCAGACACACAATATTTTAAAGATCAACTCTTCAAAAGAGTGGCAAAAGGTTTGAATAATGACCAATGTACAAGCTGTAGAATTCATTTGGGTATCGGAAAGAGCTGCACTTAGGCTTTATGTTATACCATCAAACACGCAGAAATTAATCTCTTTTTAAAATAATTTAATTAAAAAACCAGTAAGGAAAGTAGTGAAGTCGGACTGGGCCCACTATATGATACCCTTCACCACTTTGGGTACATTCAACAGATGAATCCTAACAGACGTCGACGTGGTGCAAAATTTGTGTCAATTTTGTGTAAAAACGGACGAAAATATATATGTAGAAGTTATATCAAAATTTTAACCGATTTCAATGAGACTTAACAGAGATTAATTTATATAACTACAGTTCATTGTACAAAATATATCTAAATCTGAATCAAAAGATATATAGATACTTTGGTACAACATTTACATTAAATCGGACGAACATATATATGGGAGCTATATCTAAATCAGGGCCGATTTTCAAGAAACTTAACACACATCATTCTAAACATATTTCATTACGCTAAGTCAAATTTCGTGCAAATCGAAAGATATATAGGACATTTACATTAAATCGGACGAAAATATATATGGGAGCTATATGTAAATCTGGACCGATTTTGAGGAAACTTAACACATCATTCTAGACCTAATTCAGTATGCTATGCCAAATTTCGTGTAAATAGAAATATATATAGGGACTTTGGTACACCATTTACATTAAATCGGACGAAAATATATATAGGAGTTATATCTAAATCTAGACCGATTTTCAGGAATCTTAACACACATTATTCTAAACATAATTCATTACGCTATGCCAAATTTCGTGCAAATCGAAAGATATATAGGGACTTTGGTATACCATTTACATTAAATTGGACGAAAATATATATGGGAGCTATATCTAAATATTGACCGATTTTCTGGAAACTTTACACACATCATTTTAGACCTAATTTAGTACGCTCTTCCAAATTTCGTGCAAATCGAAATATATATAGGGACTTTGGTACACCATTTACCTTAAATCGGACGAAAATATATATGGGAGCTATATCTAAATCTGAACCGATTTTTTTCCAATTTCAGTAGGGTTCGTCCTTGGGCCAAATAAGTGACCTATGCCAAATTTCATCCAATTCGGATCATAAATGCGACCTGTACTTTGTTTACAATTTAACATGGACAGACAGACAGACGGACAGACGGACGGACATGCATAAATCGACTTAAAAAGTGATTCTATGCGTATTCTCAAAAGGAACCATGTGTCTATCTCGTTTCCTTTTGCCTGTTACAAACATATGCGCAAATACATAATACCCTGTACCACAGTGTGGTGAAGGGTATAATTATTAATATTCGCCCCCTTTTGGGGTAGTCATTATATAACCCCTTTTTATATTAAAATAGTTAACTGATTTGTTCCGCGTTTTGGGTTTGGTTCTAAGACCCTGTTGTAATCATTTCACCTCGAGATAAAAAACTAGAACGTAAGGTTCGATAATGAAATATATATGAACTATAGCCCGCATTTAGGTCTAGCCCTAGCCCCGGTGTCGGGGTACCAGAAGTAGTGGACCGATATTTCCCATTGATCTAACTTTGGAAGAAATAATAATGAATTTTGTTGTGACTGATATAATTTTTAATAAAATATATTCTGTACTACTCGTACAATTGATTTGATATAATAAATGCCAATATTAATCGATATTTCCTTAAATACTGCAAAAATATTCCGGCCTTCTTCAATAAAGGCTTTTGGAATCAAATCGTTCCTTTGAGTTTTTAAAGTTAAGCAAAATGCGATTAAATTTTGCAATTTGGCCTAGAATGACGTGTGTTTTATTGGACTCGTTTCAAATATACATTTTCGAAAGATGGATAGGACATTTTGCACAGTGCACTTTTAGAATTGATTCTATCAAATTTTTTTTACATCCATCCAGATTTAAATAATTGTGTTCCATTCATATAAATGGTACACATACGATACTAAGTCTGCCCAACAAGGGAAATAGGTACAGCTATAGATACAGATCGCATATTTATTTTATTTCCTTCTTGTAATTCCCCCATATGTGGCCAAAATATTCAATATTTATAATTCTAATATCAGGTCGCATTTATAATCCGATTTGCATAAAATTTGGTACAGCTCATATATTTGGTCCTTGGGCGAAACCTATAATAATTGGTAAAAATCGGTTCAGATTTAGATATAGTTCCCATATATATTTTCGTCTGATTTTATGTAAATGGTGCACAAATTTCGGTCTAGAATGATTCATTGAAATCGGTTCAGATTTTGATATAGCTCCCATGGTCCGATTTTGTGTAAATGGTGCATTAAACTCCATAATTTATCCTATTCAGGCGAAATTTGAAATACCGTACTGTATTGTGTCTTCAGTGACGTTTGTAAAGTTTCGTAAAAATGGTTCAGATTTAAATATAGCTCACATATATCCCACTTCATGTTAAATGGTGCATCATGTAACCAAAAGGTCCGATAGCAATGACATTTTTCACGCTGTGGCTTAGTGAGCCTACAATGCAGTGTATTAAATTTCAGTAAAACCGATTCATTTGTATATTAGGCTACGATATATTTTTAAAATTACGCATCAATATCCAACGTTTATTCGACTGTACAAAGTTTTTCCTTAAATCATATCAGATTTAGCTCTTATACATCATTTTGTTCGATTTCATACAAATGGGATACCAAACAATGAAATTTTGCATAGATTTCAGAGTGACATGCGTACGGTTTGATTAAAATAGTTTCATTATCTATATAGACCTCATATTTAATTTTGTACGATTTCAGAGGTCCCCAAATATGCTACTTTCTTTTGACTGGGTATTGTTGGGAAGAGGGGGCACCTTTGAAAAGCCCTCATAAAATCTCGGATTAAAAATCTCCATTTTTAACAAATTGACTTCGTTCATTAAAACTGCAGCAAAATATTTAAATCGAACTTTAAGTTATAACATATGTATATTCAGTGTAAAGGTTACATCTGTACCTATTAGTTAAAATTTATACAAGAAACAAAAATTATAAAATAAAACCAGTAAGGAATGTAGTAAAGTCAGACAGGTCCAACTATATGATACCCTTCACCACTTTCGGTATAAACAGCAGATGCATTCTACTAGACGTTGCATTTTTGAAGGACCATTAACATGAAATTGGATTAACTAAAATAAGTGAACTTTATAATAATGTGAACCGATTTAGATCAATCAGTAAACATATCATTCTGCAAAACTCAATCGAACTAAATATTTGGAAGCCAATTAACATGAAGTCAGTCGAAAATATATATGGGCTATCTCTGCATTTCTTGGTTCGTCATTTACTTAAAATCGGACGAAAATATAAATGGAAATCATATCGAAATCTGAATTGCATGCAAAACGGGCAGACTTGGAGTCTTTGGTTGATTATTTGTATGAAATCGAGCAAAATTATGTATGGGAGCTATATGAAGACATGGACCGAATTGAGCAACCATTGTATACCGTTTTTGCAACTTTAATGCACATCACTCTAATGGACAAATATTGAGAATTTCGTGCACCATGGACATACAATAGGGCGAACCTATATATGGGAGCTATATCTAAATTTGAACCAAAACCAGTAAGGAAAATAGTAAAGTCGGGCGGGGCCGACTATATGATACCCTTCACCACTTTGGGTATATTCAACAGATGAATGCTAACAGACGTCAAATTCTGCAACCTATACTAAATTTTTCATTTGTTCAGATATAGGGTTGCTTCTTACAATGGGACAAAATTACAAAAATTCGAGAAAAAATATATATAGAAGCTCTATCCAAATCTGAACGGATTTCAAAACTTTCCACATTTTAAAACTTTAGCATGTTGTGCAAAATTTATGTCAATTTTGTGTAAAATCGGACGAAAATATATATGTAGAAACTATATCAAAATCTGAACCGATTTCAATGAGAATGGCAGAGATTAACTAGTATTAACTACAGTATTAAGTGCACAATTTACATAAAATTGGAAGAAAAAATATATAGGAGCTATATATAAATCTGAACCGATTTTCAGGAAACTTTACACACATAACTCCAGACTCATTTCAGTACACTATGCCAAATTTTGTGCAAATCGAAAAATTTTGTGCAAACATTAAATCGGACGAAAATTTATATAGGAGCTATATGTAAATCCAAACCGATTTTCACGAAACTTAACGTGATCTATTTTAGACTTAATTAAGTACGATATGCCAAATTTCGTGCAAATCGTAAGATATATAGGGACTTTGGTACACTATTTACCTTAAATCGGACGAAAATATATATGGGAGCTATATCTAAATCTGAACCGATTTTCAGGAAACTTAACACACATCATTCTAGACCTAATCCATTTCACTATGCCAAATTTCGGGCAAATCAAATGATATATAGGGACTTTGGTACACCATTTACCTAAAATCGGACGAAGATATATATATGGAAGCTATATCTACATCCGAACCGCTTTTCAGGAAACTTAACAAACATCATTCTAGACCTAATCCATTTCGCTATGCCAAATTTCGTGCAAATCGAAAGATAGGGACATTGGTGCTCCATTTACATAAAATCCGACGAAACTATATATGGGAGCTATATCTAAATCTGGACCGATTTTCATGAAACTTGGTAGAAAGATATATAGGGATATTGGTGCACCATTTACATAAAATCAGACGAAAGTATATAGGGGAGCTATATCTAAATCTGGACCTATTTCCACGAAATTTGGCAGACATCATTTTAGGCTCAATTCAGTACGTTGTGCCAAATTTCGTGCAAATCGAAAGATATATAGGGACATTGGTGCACCATTAACCTAAAATCGGACGAAAATGTATATGGAGCTATATCTAAATCTGAACCGAGTTTTCCCTATTTCAATAGGGTTCGTCCTTGGGCCAAATAAATGAGCTGTGTTAAATTTCATCCAATTCGGGTCATAAATGCGACCTGTACTTTACAATTTAACATGGACGGACAGACAGACGGACATACGTAAGTCGACTCAGAAAGTGATTCTATGCATATTTTCAAAAGGAACCATGGGTCTATATCGGTTATTTTTGCCTGTTACAAACATATGCACAAAGACATAATACCCTGTACCACAGTGTGGTGAAGGGTATAAAAAATCAACAAAACTTCACATACATAAGTAAGAATCTAATTCAATGCGTTGTGCAAAATTTTGTCTCGATCGGAAAATATATGGGGTTTGTTGCACAATTTAGATAAAATCGGACGATAATATATATGGGAGCTATATCTAAATCTCAACCGATTTACTCCAAATTTTATCCAATTCGCATCATAAATGCGACCTGTACTTTGTTTACAATTTACATATAAAGACGGACAGACGAGTGATTCTATGCATATTCTCCGAAAAAAAAGAAAGGATTTTACATTGATTACATTTATTATCAAAACGTTCCATTCCATAAACCCAACACATACATGAATGAAAATTTCTCTAAGTGGAATTTTCCGTACCCTGTGATGTGGCAACGCTGAATTAAAATTTATGTGTTTTCCCACTAGGTAAATAAACCGTAGAATTTCACAAATGTATGCACTGCATATATGTACCAACTATATACAGATACAAATACGATCCACATTCTAGATATATGTATGTTTGTATGAAAACAAAAATACATATACAACATGTATGAATGTTTGTACCATGCGTTTGTATCTATGATGTGTTATAAATAATTTCCCTATTTTTAACAATTTAAATAATTCTACGTACGGACGAACACAGGAATGAATACACAAACAAACATACCTACAACATATGCCTTGCACTATGTGTGTATATGTATGTTTGTGTTATGATAACTATATGGAATGGGTTGGATGGATGGTTGGTTGGTCGTGTTGATGTTATTCTAACACAGCGGGGGTGTGTCGCTGAATTTTCAAGAACATTTCATTTCTTCGTCCCAATTGCTTGCCTCCCGCCATGTCATGGGAAACGAAGACGATCTCTCAAAGTGAGATCCTTGCGTCTAGACACCGTCGCTGTCGCCGCCAACAGCACCCACCACCTTCACAAGTGTTTTTATGAGATTTGTTTTTGTCCAACCAGTTGTCAGAGTGGTCGGTCGTCTATTCAAATGCCACACTTATTCATAGATCTTTCGGATTTAATTTGTTGTTGTTGTTTTTATTGCTGGCAATATTTAATTCATCTATGAAAAAAATATTTTTTGTCAAACAATTTTATGAATTTCACCACTATTGCAGTGTTGTTGTTTTTCTATTATAGTCACGAAGAAAATCATCATTTCTTGACGTACATTCGATGTTGGTCATGTGAAATTTATTTGGGAATGCATTCAGCCTCCCACGTGCTATAATTTTGGTGGGTTTCATGTGTAAAATGTTTCGAAAAAATCTTGTGTGGGCTTTTGTAACATCAAAAGCATTCTTCTCTTTGTGAAATAGTGGAGATTTTTAAGGATAACGTGGGATTAACAAAATAAAATCCCCATTGTGATTTAAATTTGTTTTAAATATTATTTGAATTTACGAGATTAGAACCTCCTCGTCGCAAAATAAATTTAATTTGAAGAATGCCATCTGCCACTGCTTCTTCGTAATTCTATAAATACTTTCGCCTTCCGATTATTGATCACTGTATCTACATGATGATTCATCGCCAACAAGTGGAAATGTGTCATGTAATGCAAATACAATATTCATATATTGTTGGTGGTAGTGTGTTCTATTTTGAAATTTCATTTTCCAATTTCCAATATTTCTAATATCGAGTACTGTGTGCATGTCATTAGCCGATGTTGACATTGAGTGATCGTCAAACAAATTGAATGCAATTAATCAACATTTGTTTAGTTGTCCCAATTATTCATTTTTCACTTGATTTTTTTTTTATTTTTTGTGAACAGATGTGATACATTTTTCACATGACTTTCACAGCTGAATTCTGTGGACCTTCACGACCTGTTGCTAATTTCAAATGTTGATGGAAATATAATAAATCGCGAATGTGTCATAGATAGACATTTAATGAATTAATTAAAATATCACATCGTTGGTATTACGATTAGCATTTCAAATCTTAATCCCCAGACAAAAATATATAGGTTTGTTTGGAAATTTTAAAAATAGATGGGATTTTTTAGCTTTTGATATGCGAAAAGTGGTTATGAGAATTGGTAATATAAGAGGAATATTTTAAATTTAATTTTTGATATTCTTTTTTTCTGCTATTCAAACATTTTTATAGCCTCCACCAATGGTATTAATGACAGTTACTTGAAATAAAGTTTTCATTGGCATATGGAACTAATGAAAAAGCGTACAAAATCTTATATATTTTCATAAAGGTTCTAGGCAGGGACATAAGCAGGGGCGCCCGAAATTTTTTAAATGTATTTTGTAATTCCACTATATGTCTCCAAATATCCACATTCACTAGAGGATTGTAACAAAATCCTAGATGAAATCATTAAAAAAATTGTTGGAGAATATGCCAAACCACATTAAAAGCATATATTGTGGATAAAATATTAAAAATCGTTTAATATTTTGATTTTATTTTTCTTTACGTGCAAAAGTGTTTGAATTGAGTTGCTTTTCATTTCAATTACACCGGGCCGGCCCCAGGATTCTTGTATCGCATATTCAGATTTAGCAAAATGTGCTTTTTGTAAAGTCGGCATCTTTGTTTCCAATAAAGGAGGGTGCGGAAAGGGCAACCATCAAGTCCCTGTCTGCCTTACAAATTGGAAAGATGCTATTGGAAAAAAGGAATACCACATAGATGTGATGATGAGGACTCAGGACTTTATTTGGAGAACGAAAAAATGTATCAAATAGTGTAGAACATGGTACGCCCAAAAATGCAACATACCTAAATCCCAGAATATAGAACGATATCTACAAAAGTGAAATAATGTTTCTTTGCTACGTCGAATTAGAAGGATTAACGGGAAAAGGATTTACGACAGTCATAATAAGCACAATAATCAGTTTGTTTTTGTGTTAGCCTACGTGAGTGAAAAAGTGAAAAAAATGCAAAACCCACGCTCGTATGTATATGTTGTTTACAATTTAGCGTGGACAAACAGACGGACGGACATACATAAATCGACACAGAAAGTGCATTTCTATGCATATTCTCTAAAAAGGAACCATGTGTCTATCTCGTTTCCTTTTGCCTGTTAGGGTATACATATTCAAACTATGAACTGGCCCGCATGTTCTTCCGACCAGAATCCGATCGAGAACATATAGGTAATCTTGACTAGTCGTGTCTATGTCGATATATATATATATATATATTCAGATGTAGATATCCTTCCTAAATATTGTTGTCTGAGTTCATGCAAATTGTACATCAAATAATAAAAGTTTCTCCGATCAAGATAAAATTTTGGAGAACACACTGTTTTGCAGCAGCTCTTATTCATAATTTTTTCTCGATTTTATACAAATGGTACACCAACGAACAGAAGTCTGCCCAATGACATGAACATGAACCAATGGATATTGGTTCACATATCTATGTGGATCAGATATTTATCAGCATATTTAACTTTGATGAATATCGGTCAATATTTAGCTGGTTTTGGTTGGAAGAGTTGACGCTCAATGAGAACTCAAAATATAAAATGAGAGGCTAAGCGATTGAATGAAATGTTTGAAATCTTAAAAATAACGGCAATTAGATAACCAAAAATATTTACTAAGAGACTATTCTGTTGGAAAACGTGTCTTACGACCCCAAAATTAGGAAAATTAAAATTGATAATTCTTTGTAGGAAAATTTGCTGCCCAATTGAGCACCAATATTTCGGTTTAAACCTGTACGAAAAATCTCCGAAACTACGAATATTAGGGGAGTACAGTATAACATATGGACCTTTATATCCCATTTGCAAACAATTTTTTGAGAAATTTATGTGGAAAACAAGCTCTATCGAAATTTCAATATACAAACAGACATGACTAAATCTACATAAAACTTAATTACGAGCTTTATTTGAAAAAACTAAAAAAAAAATTGCCATAGTTGAAAATCATAAATATTGTTTTCCAAA
>NW_026880697.1:0-31619 GCF_032173495.1 Musca vetustissima | reverse complement strand
AGCTAGTATGTCCATAAAACATTATTTGTTATAGTTACAGATAAGTACTAAAAATAGGATATCTATCTGTACTTTTCGGATTTAAACTATACTCATTATATTTAATTTTTTATAGCTGTTATACATACAAAATGTCAGCACTTTATCTCTACCCGTCCTGTCGCACACAATATTTAGAACCGTAAGTAGGGGAGACTGGGGCACCTTCGGCACTTTTTTTTTAGAGCTCTATATCTCAGTACTTATTCAACATATATAACAACTTTATGGCTGATTATTGTCCTCAGACACTTAATTATAAACCAGTAAGGAAAGTAGTAAAGTCGGGCTGGGCCGACTATATGATACCCTTCACCACTTTGGGTATATTCTACATATGTATCAAGCTTAGCAACATCATTTTAGACTTAATTCAGTACTTCAGTAGTGTTGGCGGTTTATTTCGGATACCATTTGTATTTTGTTTTTATAAAAAATAACTATTTATTAGTGGGAAATGTACGGCATTGATTGCCGAGGGGTAAGGCAGGGAAGACTATAGTTTCGGATCACCTCACTGATCCTCATCAGTTCCCTTAGTTTTTTGTTGGGATATTCTTCCCAGAAGCTATTGCTTCTATACAAAAAACCTTTCAAACCCAAATGTCTCTTGTAACAACGCGAAGTACTTAGATGACCAACGTACCCTATACCAAAATTCGTGCAAATCGAAAGATATATAGGGACTTTGGAGCACCATTTACATGAAATCGGACGAAACTATATATGGGAATTATATCTAAATCTGGACCGATTTTCACGAAACTTGGCAGACATCATTCTAGACCTAATTGATTAGGCTGTACCAAATTTCGTGCAAATCGAATGATATATAAGGACTTTGGGGGCACCATTTGCATGAAATCGGATGAAACTATATATGGGAGGTATATCTAAATCTGAACCGATTTTCTCAAAACTTGGCAGAAACCACTCTAGGCTCAATTCAGTACGTTATGCCAAATTTCGTGCAAATCGAAAGATATATAGGGACTTTGGGGCACCATTTACATGAAATCGGACGAAACTATATATGGGAGCTATATCTAAATCTGAACCGATTTTCACGAAACTTGGCAGACATCATTCTAGACCTAATTGATCAGGCTGTACCAAATTTCGTGCAAATCGAAAGATATATAGCGACTTTGGTCCACCATTTACATGAAATCGGACGAAACTATACATGGGAGCTATATCTAAATCTGGACCGATTTTCTCGAAACTTGGCGGACATAATTCTAGGCTCAATTCAGTACGTTATGCCAAATTTGGTGCAAATCGAAAGATATATAGGGACTTTGGAGCACCATTTACATGAAATCGGACGAAACTATATATGGGAGCTATATCTAAATCTGAACCGATTTTCACGAAACTCGGCAGACATCATTCTAGACCTAATTGATCAGGCTGTACCAAATTTCGTGCAAATCGAAAGATATATAGCGACTTTGGTCCACCATTTACATGAAATCGGACGAAACTATATATGGGAGCTATATCTAAATCTGGACCGATTTTCTCGAAACTTGGCAGACATCATTCAAGGCTCAACTCAGTACGTTATGCCAAATTTCGTGCAAATCGAAAGATATATAGGGACTTTGGAGCACCATTTACATGAAATCGGACCAAACTATATATGGGAGCTATATCTAAATCTGAACCGATTTTCACGAAACTTGGCAGACATCATTCTAGACCTAATTGATCAGGCTGTACCAAATTTCGTGCAAATCGAAAGATATATAGCGACTTTGGTCCACCATTTACATGAAATCGGACGAAACTATATATGGGAGCTATATCTAAATCTGGACCGATTTTCTCGAAACTTGGCAGACATCATTCAAGGCTCAACTCAGTACGTTATGCCAAATTTCGTGCAAATCGAAAGATATATAGGGACTTTGGGGCACCATTTACATGAAATCGGACGAAACTATACATGGGAGCTATATCTAAATCTGGACCGATTTTTTCGAAACTTGGCAGACATAATTCTATGCTCAATTCAGTACGTCATGCCAAATTTGGTGCAAATCGAAAGATATATAGGGACTTTGGAGCACCATTTACCTGAAATCGGACGAAACTATATATGGGAGCTATATCTAAATCTGGACCGATTTTTTCGAAACTTGGCAGACATCATTCTAGGCTCAATTCAGTACGTCATGCCAAATTTGGTGCAAATCGAAAGATATATAGGGACTTTGGATCACCATTTACCTGAAATCGGACGAAACTATATATGGGAGCTATATCTAAATCTGGACCGATTTTCACGAAACTTGGCAGACATCATTCTAGACCTAATTGATTAGGCTGTACCAAATTTCGTGCAAATCGAAAGATATATAGGTACCGTTTACATTAAATCGGTTAAATATATATATGGGAGCTATATCTAAATCTGAACCGATTTTTCCCAATTTCAATAGGGTTCGTCCTTGGGCCGAATAAGTGACCTATGCCAAATTTCATCTAAATCGGATTATAAATGCGACCTGTACTTTGTTTACAATTTAACACCAACAGACGGACAGACGGACAGACGGACAGACGGACAGACGGACGGACGGACGGACATGCATAAATCGACTCAGAAAGTGATTCTATGCATATTCTCAAAAGGAACTATGGGTCTATCTCGTTTCCTTTTGCCTGTTACAAACATATGCACAAAGACATAATACCCTGTACCACAGTGTGGTGAAGGGTATAAAAATAGTACCAAAAAGATATAAAAAAATAGTATTAGTTAAAAAATTTTACAGTTTTGTAAAAAAAGTCAAATTCGCCGAATGTGCCCCATCCCGGGGTAGCTTCGGCATTTGATGGGGCACATTCGGCAACATAGTCATAGCCGGGTAATTGTCATCGCTATCAGTATGGTTGAAATTCTGATCCTCTAAAGGCTCTATTTGGTTTTAATACGCCACACAATGTTTGAATTATAGGGCTTTATTTTCCAACGGCGTACGTTTACATCTCAAGCTCGCACACAACATCAGAAATAAGGATTTTCTATCGCATTTTCGTCAATACAAGTACGTTTGATCTTATATATGCAATTTCGAAACATATTAAAGGATTAGTTTTAAAGACAAACTCAAAAACATTTTAAGGAAATAATATTGCACAATCGGTATATGGACGAATGTGTCCCACTTTAAAATGCCGAATGTACCCCGAAGGTACGTTTTATAGTTTTTTTCATTTTTTTCGATCAGTTTTTAAAAACATTATATTTTTAAACATTTCTATAATAATACACATCGTAGTTAACCACTTTTTAATAATATTGTCTTAAAAATTTAAAAAGTTTTATACGCGAAATACTTACGATGTGGAATTGAAATATTACAGAAACATCTATAAAAATACAAAAACCTATGTATCTAAAAAAGGTTATTAGCTAGAAATTTCAAACTTTGTGTCAGTTATTTATTTCGATATTCGATACCTATGTATCGAAACTAGTGATGTACGGTGAGAGCTTCATATCGAAAACGCGATTGCCGAAGGTGCCCCGATGCCGAAGGTGCCCCAGTCTCCCCTACTAATTTCAAACAAAGCAAACATTGTTTTTCATACAAAAAACAATGTACCAAATTCTATATCCCCTGTACCGCCGTATACAATGTATTGTACCGCTTGATTTTTTCTAATTTTTCACCTTACGTTATGGCATTCACAAGAAATAAAATAGTAGAGATAAACATCTGAAATTCCGCGTGGATGCTGAGCTATAGCATCAAATGTTATCATAGTTCTGAAATATTCTATATTTTTACAGATACAGAACATTTTCCTGAGTAACATGGATGAAAGTACGCATAATCCCTAAAAAACGTAGGCGTGGTATGATGGGGGGACCGTTGCTCACATTCGATTTAAATATCAAAAAGCGGAAATATGGCACGAAAATTGAAAGTCGAAGTTTACTTCCTCTCCCGTCTACGTTGTGTGGAGGTCAGACATCGGTACATAGGCATGATATAATAGCAAGAGTTTTTAGACAAAAATTGATTTCGTTGATAACAGGAAATATATGGGGACCTATGTATTGCTGCCCGGAATACCCTAATAACAACAGAAACGCCCTTTCATTTTAAAATATTACAGTTTCCCAATCGATTAGCATTCTTCATGACGATAAAAAAAGCTCAAGGGCAAACCCTACAAGTATGCGGAATAAATTTAGCAAATCCGTGCTTTTCCCATGGTCAACTTTACGTGGCATGCTCACGCGTAGGGAGATCTAACGGTTTATTTGTGTACGCTCCTGAAGGGAAAACTAAAACCATTGTATACCCTAAAGCATTGCAATAAATAGTTTAAAGTTACTATCAAAGTTTTATTAAAAGGTAAAGTCCATAAGAACTTTTCATATATCCTAATGTACATGAGATTTTTAGCTG
The DNA here is from genome assembly GCF_032173495.1 of Musca vetustissima. Taxonomy (NCBI): domain Eukaryota; kingdom Metazoa; phylum Arthropoda; class Insecta; order Diptera; family Muscidae; genus Musca; species Musca vetustissima. The sequence goes on along the minus strand of NW_026880697.1, from coordinate 27,150 downwards.
AATAATTTTGCAGGTACTGCGAAGCCCGCCGGGTTTATTTATAATACCTATATCTTGCCTATCAATAAATAGTTAACAATTTTCAACACAGTAAGTTTAATTCAGTAATTTTGGCAGAAATACAAATACTTTTATACGAATACAATCCTATTTTAATCACTTTAGTAGGGACAGCGAAGCGTCACGGGTTCAGCTAGTTTATGTATAAATGTTTATCGTCATAGTTCCAGATAAGTATAATAATAATAACAGGTTGCTATTCTATCCGTTCTATTATGCCCAATATTTAGAACTTGTTTTAACGTATTCTATTTTGTTTATATTAGACAAAGCTACATACCGAATTTCCGAATTATACTTTTTGCCGTTCCCACACAGTGGTATTTTTGAACCATTTAGTACGAATTCATAAATAAACCCATCCGTATCACTCGCCTATATACTAACACTAACCTAAATGCAAAGTATTAAGATTCGTTTGGGCGTTGATGATCAGTCAGTCACTTACAAGGAAATTATATATAGTCTCTTATATTAGGAAATGCCAATTTCTATCCTATTAACTGGTTAATGGCGCTGCAAATAATTATGTTTTTATTTTAGAAGCCAAATACATGAGTTCCAAAATCTACCACTTCTGATCGCTCAATACCCATGTTAAATTTTTAATACTTTCCAGGCCTTTTAGATCCCATTTAATAAGAAAATTCAGCACTACACTATTTTCTTTGCGTACAAACTTTTCCTACTAGTACAAATATTTAGTATATTTCTATTTCTTACCATTCACTATGGTACAGCAACATACAATGTTTCAGATGTTAATCTATACCGTTTCAGTTCTCATTTAATATTTAGTACTAGTTTAAAAAATATGCATAGCGAAGTATTTGTAATAGGTAAATCAACGTACCACGTTTCAGATTTCTATTTCTAACGGTTTCATTGTAATTTGTATTTAGTACTTTTTATCACCACATTAGTACTAATTTGTAACGGTAAAAGCTATATACAAAGTTCGTGATTTCTATATCTATCGGTTCTATTGTAATATAATATGCAAACTTTTTTAGTATATTTTAGTACTCATTTCCAAAAAAAAAATTGGTTTGCCCATCGATCTATTTGTAGTAGCTTAAGCTAAATACCATGTTTCAGATATCTACCCCTACCTGTTTTATTGTAATATAATATTTAGCACTTTTTAGTACCTTTAGTACTAATTTCCAAAATTTGTTGACACATTCCCCTTCGCCTATCATTGACAAAGCTGCATACCAAATTTCAGAGTTCCGATGTAATATAGTTTTAGTACTTTTTAGTACTAATTTCCAAAATATATTTTTATAGCATTCTATTTTTAATAGCTTAAGTTACATATCAATTTTCAGATAAGTATGTCTACTGGTTCCATTCAAATATAATATTTAGTACTTTTTAGTACTAAATTCCAATTTTATCACACATGCTTACTGGATTGTTATTGACAAAGCTGTATACCAAACTTCAGAGCTCTACTTCCAACCATTCCGGCGTAATACAGTTTTAGTAACTTTTAGTACCATTTTAGTACAAATTTCCAATTAATATTTTGGCACGTCGTTCTTGTTTTAATAGATTAACCTACATACAAAGTTTGATATATGTATCTCTACCGATTCTATTCAAATATAATATTTAGTACTTTTTAGTACCTCTTAGTACTAAATTCCAATTTTTTCACACATACCACTTCGCTCGTCATAGAGCGTACGAATTTCCAAAAACCCCGCCTTATCACACGCTTACCCACCAAACCCCACCTACATGCCAAATTTCATGTTTCTAGCTTTAGCCATTTCGTCTGGGCGTTGATGATCAGTCAGTCACTTATAACGCAACTCTTTTATATATATAGACTAGCATATACCCACTACTTCGTTAGCGAATGTGGGATGTATTTAAAACCACCCTATATCGACCATTATTAAAATTTTATAACCATTTAGTACCATAGTATGTTATCAAATATACATCTGTATCTCAACCCTACACGCCCATTCCGACCGCAACAGAAATCTATTTCTATACTAAATTTGGTGTAATTTTTTACCATTTGTACTCTTGTTATACTTATTTTGAAAAAAATCACCCAAATCCAAATTGAGTATCAGTTAGTGCACATTAATATAAATTTCCATAACTACCTACTTTAGCAATCATTAGTACGAATTTCCAACACTTCCCACATACCCTAATCTTAATGCCAAATTTTAGGATTCTATCGGTTCACTTAAATCCAATTTGTATCACTTTTATTACCATTTAGAACACATAAGTAAAAATTTCCATTACTACCTACATCATGCAATCAAATTGAAATCATGAATTAGATAAAATCTTAATTATAATCCAAATATTATCAAATTTAGTACACAGTAGTACGAATTTCCAAAACTTCCTACTTAACCCAAACATACACTCCCACAGTGATCCTAAATCCAAGTTTCAGGATTTCAACTCTATTGGTTCACCCACAATTCAAATTGTACTAAATTTAGTACATAGTTGTACTAATTTCCAAAATTTTCTAAATACCCTAATTCTACACATCCACAGTGATCCTAAATCAAAATTTCAGGATTCAAACTTTATCGCATCACCCACAATTTAAATTGTACCAAATTTAGTACACATTAGTACAAATTTCTAAAACTTCCTACATATTTCAATCTTACACCTCAACAGTGATCCTGACACCAAATTTCATGATTCTAGCTCGATTCGTTCACCTAAAATTCAAATTGTACCAAATTTAGTACCATTTAGTATCCATAAGTATTATTTTCTTAAACTGAATCCTGACTCTAATCCTACATCCCTACAATGATCCTAATTCCAAACTTCATTGTTCCAGCTCTATCGCTTCACCCAAATCCAAATTGTACCAATTATAGTACGATTTAGTACTTTTTGTACACATAAGTAAAAATTTCCAAAACTACGTACATATCCCAATCCTACACTCCGACGGTAATGTTAATTTCAATTTTCAGGATCCCAGCTCGATTTGTACCTCCAAATCAAATTTGTACCAAATATAGTATCATATAGTACTTTTCGTACACATGAGTACACGCATTCCAAACTCTCCTCATATCGACCCTACTTCTCAACGTTATTTTACATTCCAAATTTCAAGTTTTTAGCTCAATCCATTCACATGCTACGAAATTGTACCAGATTTAGTACATTTGCGTACTTTTCGGATAGTTATAGTTCGAACTTCCAAAAACCCTTTAGTACATCTATGCTACAGTCAATCAACGACCACCAACCCAAATTTCAGAGTTCTAGCTCCACCGGTTCGCCAAATACAAATGCTATCACATTTAGTACTTTTTAGTACTTTTCGTACCGTTCTAGTACGAATTTCCAAAAACCCAGCCTTATCTGTCACCTTTGGACATAGAGTGACCCTCTCCCAAAATTTCAAGATTCTATCTTCAGCCGTTTCGTCTGGGCGTTGATGAATCGTTAAATCAGTCAGTCAATCACTTTACTCTTTTATTAGTATAGAAGATTACCTGGACCCGTGGCACTTCGCTGCCCCTACCTAAGGCCAAAAAAGTAAATCCATAATATAGTAATTTTTACGATGGAATGTGTAACTGACTTAGAATTTTTAAACGTATATCGTCATTGCTATGAGAAAAACTCGTAACTCAAGTGGCGGTGCATTCCACCGCTACGGGTTTTTCTCGCAATTATTCCATCGCGCAATTATTCCAAATTCGAGGTATCAAAATATTGGGGTTTCTGGAGGAGTGTGTGAAAGAAAACATCCTTAAGTGCCCACGGTAATATATATAGTGAACAAACATCCAAGAAAGCGAGTAACATATTCCGACACGTGATTGTCACTACGTAGATTATAAATAAAGCGTGTTAATAATTCGCTTTAGCTTATTAACATGCAAATAAATGGATCCCGAATACACTCCAAGTCCATATAAGATCAGCGACATTAACAGAGCATTTGCAAGTATTAACTTTACACGTTGCGTTAAATATAAATTAGATGCAAAAATTCTACGCAAAGTGTTCCAATCTTTCCCCGCTAAAACAGATGCTGTACAATAATAATTTTGCACTGATCTAGGAATATATTGAAGGATGAGGGATTATGATTATTAGAACAAAATCCCAGAGCTTTTGGTTTGAAAAAATTGACATTAAAATAATGCACAGAACGCAGTGCATAAAACGACTTATATGGATGTTTTTGTTACCTTCAATCAAAGTAGAAGTATCCATTGAAAAACAGTAATAGGATCAACGAATAAAAATTATAATCAAACGATTTATAATTAAAATTCACACTATTCACTTCGGTGTTTTTTAAGCCAAATAATTTTTTTTCCAAAGTAAACATGTATTCACAAACTGACATGAAATTGAATATTTCGCGGCGGTACAAACTTTTGGGGCTGCACAAAGCTATAATACCCTGACAACATAGTTGTGTAGGGTATAATTAGTCTAAATAATTTAAATCGCTTCGTACTCGAATTGTACGAATTCTGTCATCAGTAATGTGTACAGTACTAATTTGTGTATACAGTCCACATTATTTACATCGCTTCGTACTCGAATTGTACGAATTACGTCATCAGTATCACTTTTTTGATTCAGATATTTTCACCTTTATCATTTTCATAAAAACAAATTGGGAATTGGCAACACCTACATAAAGGTGGTTTGTGAACTTAGTAAACATCTGTGATTTGTATATTTACTAACATTTTGCAATAATTGTCATTTTTTACCATTGCATATTTTCAACATGGCCAATTCTGATCTAAAAAGGGGGCAATTTGTATGGGGGCTACTGTTTCCCCTGCCCCCATCCAAAAATTAGGTACCCTATGTTACCACAAATGTGCTCAAAAATCGACTGTGAAATGTGACTGTGTTTCATGAAAATCCTTTCAGTAGCTTAGGAGTCTATAGCTAACACTGATCAAACAAAAAACCTGTAAGGAAAGCAGTAAAGTCGGACGGGGCCGACTATATGATACCCTTTACCACTTTCGGTATATCCAACAGATGAAACCTAAAAGACGTCGAATTTTTAAAGGACCAGGGACAAAATTATGAAAATCTATTATAAGCGTATATATATATATATATCGGACGATATATATGGAGCTATATCTAAATCTGGACCGATTTTCACGAAACTAAACACACATTCATTAATTCATTACGCAATGCCAAATTTCGTGCAAATCGAAAGATATATAGAGACTTTGGTGCACCATTTACCTTAAATCGGACGAAACTATATATGGGAGCTATATCTAAATCTGAACCGATTTTCTCGAAACTTGGCACACATCATTCTGGACCTAATTCAGTACTCTGTGCCAAATTTCATGCAAATCGAAAGATATAGAGGGACTTTGGTGCCCCATTTACCTTAAATCGGACGAAACTATATATGGGAGCTATATCTAAATCTGAACCGATTTTCTCGAAACTTGACACACATCATTCTGGACCTCAGTCAGTACTCTGTGCCAAATTTCATGCAAATCGAAAGATATACAGGGACTTTGGTGCACCATTTACCCTAAATCGGAGGAAACTATATATGGGAGCTATATCTAAATCTGAACCGATTTTCTCGAAACTTGGCACACATCATTCTGGACCTAATTCAGTACTCTGTGCCAAATTTCATGCAAATCGAAAGATACAGAGGGACTTTGGTGCCACATTTACCTTAAATCGGACGAAACTATATATGGGAGCTATATCTAAATCTGATCCGATTTTCTCGAAATTTGGCACACATCATTTTAGACTTAATTCAGTACGCTGTACCGAAATTCGTGCAAATCGGATGATTTTCAGGAACTAAAGTACTCAAATCGGACAAAAATATATATAAGAGCTATATCTAAATCTGAACCGATTTTTCCCAATTTCAATAGGGTTCGTCCTTGGGCCAAATAAATGAGCTGTGCCAAATTTCAGCCAAATCGGATTATAAATGCGACCTGTACTTTGTTTACAATTTAACATCAACAGACGGACGGACGGACGGACGGACGGACGGACAGACGGACGGACGGACATGCATAAATCGACTCAGAAAGTGATTCTATGCATTTTCTCAAAAGGAACCATGGGTCTATCTCGATTCCTTTTGCCTGTTACAAACATATGCACAAAGACATAATACCCTGTACCACAGTGTGGTGAAGGGTATAAAAACAAACAGAAATTGGTTTTTATATATATATATATATATATATATATATATAGATGTTTATCTTTGAGACCGCAAGACTCAGGTGACGTATAACCATAATTAGTATTCAAAAAAATATAATGCACAAATCATACGCACCCCTAACTCCACAATGTTTCCAACATCATACATAAAGTGATATTTACATTTGTTGCAATGAAAAGATGCGAAATGAAAAAAGTAAACATTTTCCTTCTTTAACACTAGATTGCCGAAGGCGGTCATTTTGACCGTTTTTCAATTTCCAGTACAAAAACAATTGTGCATATTATGAGACAGCTTTTTAAAATTTGGTGACTTTTTGTACCGCATAGAACTACGTTTATTAATCATAGTTGCTAATCCCTCCCCTCTTTCATTTCCTGTATTCATGTGTGCTATACCTATATTGCTTAAAAGCGGTAATTTTGACCCTTGGGAAATTTTAAATAACCAAATGATTTTTATTATTGAATAAAGTATATTTCTTTTATGACCAGATCAGTACAACAACATGTTACTCTAGATACACAAGCGTACACACAAATCGGCAAAAATCAATTTTATATTTCCAGTCGATTTCACTATTAGAGTAAACACTTACTCTTTTTCGAACATTTTGACTCGCGCTGTTATTTTTCAAAAAGAGAAACTCGTCAGCCCTCCCACCGCAAACAAATAATAACAACTTTTTATATGATTGTAAATAAAACATTTTATTTAAAAACATTTTTTACATAATAAAAATTTTTCACAATGAGGTCATTTTGACCGCTTTTCGGCAATATAGATATATACAAAATTCCAGTCTTTCTAGTGTTAAATGTAATATGAGTAGATGATTTTTTTATTTTTTACGCATGTTAAATTAGTATATGTTTATTAGAAAAACAGTAAGGAAGGTACAAAAGTCTGACGGGGTCGCCTATATGTTACGCTTCACCACTTTTGATACATACAATAACCTGTAATTGTATACAATAACCTGTATACAATAACCTGTATACAATAACCTGTAAATAGAACAGACATATAATCTTTAGAGGATTTTTGGAATGGAACAAGCGAAACTACATAGTGATGTGATCTACATAGATACATTCTGAAATCTATGAAAACTTCCATGTCATTCGGATTCTTTTGTGTACCATTTGTGCAAAATCGAGCAATATAATGTATGTGGAATTATATATAAATCTGGACCCAATTTAGCAATCGTGGCATATACCATATGGTATGCTCCAGCTCAGTGCGATGTCCGCAAATTTATCTGGTGTATACGGAACAGACTTAGCCAGATCGGTGCACCATTTACATAAAATCGGACTAAAATATATATATAGGAACTATATCTAAATCTGATCCGATTTCAACAAAATTTCGCATACGTCAATCTGGACCTAACTTTTGTGCACCACTCACATAAAACCCGGCGAAACTTTACATGGGAGTTATCTAAATCTGAACCAATTTCAAAAAACTCCACAGACATTAAACTGAATCGGACAATCTTAGCGAGTTTGGTGCTCCATTTACATAAAATCGCAAGAAACTATATATAGGAGCTATAAGTAAATCTGACCCGATTTTAATACAACTTTACGGACATAAAACCGAACATAAGTCAGTACGCTGTGCAACATTTTGTTTGAATCGTACCAATATTGGAAGTTTGGTGCATCATTTACAAAAAATTGGACGAAACTATATATGGGAGCTATAACTAAATCTGAACCGATTTCCACAAAATATCATCATACATACAACAATGTGGATCTACTTTAAATTTTGTATCAATCAGACAAATATTGGGAGTTTGATGTACCATTTACCTAGCTATATCTAAATCTGAACCGAGCTTCTCCAATTTCAACAGGGTTGCCAAATTTCAATCATAAATGCAAGCTGTGATTTGTGATTCTATGCATATTCTCAAAAGAAACCATGTGTCTATCTGTTACACCAAGACATAGTACCCTATACCACAGTGGGGTGAAGGGTATAAAAATATATGGAAAGGCATTACTAATCGTGAAAATGTATTAAAACTAAAGACAATATTTTATATTCATTAAGGTCTCGAAAATATATAACATCATTACTCTTAATGAATTGCGTACATATTTATTTCAAATCAAGTATTATATTTTTAGGTTTTTATTCCCTAAGCTTTATGGCTAATAATACGGTGAAAATGAAATATTGGTTTGGCTGGCAATTTCACCCAAACTCTGCACATCTTATTATTTCTTCCAAACTTAGTTTAAGTTTGAAGATGAGACCCATTGATCCATTCTTTCTGGTATCTTCCCCACAAATGTTCAACATTTTCAATATTTATAAATTCAATATCAGGCGAATATAATGTCCAACTTGAACCATAACCATAATAAATTCAATATCCTAGGACAACAATACGATTTTTAGATCATCTCTTGAATATACTCAAAAAGTTGTAGGATGTCATATTGTCGACGCATGCGTCTATGGTCTTTCCTATTTGGTAACATGAGGAATTCCGTACACAAAAGTCTTCAAAATTTTTAACTTTATAAAGGAAAATCTAAGTATGTTTCCATTAAAAGTAAACTTTTGTAATATTGAAAATTAACATTTTTAGTCAAAATAAAATCTGATATTATATGAATGTTACCAAGGTCTATTCAGAAGGTTAACAAGGATGCGAATTAGAAGTCTTCATTGACTGCCAAATTTATAGTTTGAAGAATAAATAAACAGAAAATATTTTTGTTCGAACCAAAATATACGTACACAATCTTATCAATACGCTTTTTTGAAATATATAGACCTTGAACATCATCAACCTAACTTATTTTCTGATTGTTCAAATATTCTAGAGTGTTGCCGTAAGTATTTTACAATTACTTCATTCTAGACTTGTATACTAAAATATAATAATCTACAGAAGAACCAATTAAACAATCAACATGAATATGACAATTCTTCCTTTGCCACTACAACATTCATTTTATTTCATACAAATAAGATCCGCATAATCTATCATCACCATCGAATGAATGCTATATACCTTAAATGAAATATATGTTGGGTAACTGTTTGCCACTGATGCTGGTTGGCTTTGGTTTTTATTCAGCTGACTCGAAAGAAACGTAAGTGGTTGTCATATAAATTGGTTGGTTACAACTACACAACCTTTATTTGTTAACAAACCTGCCGCGGATGGAAATGGTACTGGTGCGACAACAACAGTTATACCACCATATATGTTTGTATGTAAATTGAAGTTTCATTCCAACCATAACGTCCAAACAACGGTACGTGGCAGGTATGTTGATTAAGCTGGCGGTATCACAATAATAGTGTTTGCATGCAACATACATATACATACATATGTATGTATGAGAGGTATGTTGTGGTTATTTGATTTCACCGATGTTGTAAATAATGCTCAAGGGACAAATTACAAATTGTCCTATAATTCATTGTCCTTAACATCTTTTGCGTTCCAAAGATATTGACTTCTATAAATGAAGTCATTTGAAATGATTGGACACGTTTCGTGTTGTGTTTATTTAGAAAATTGCGGATTTATTTTTATATCCTCCACAATAATGTGGAGTGTGTATTAAATTTGTCGTTCCGTTTGCAACGCATCGACATCTTCACCTGAGACCCCATAAAGTATATAAATTCTTAATCAGTTTTAGTCATGTCCACTATATTCGGTGTATTGGTATATTGGCTGTAATTTAGAAGTTTGGATTCTAATAGGGTAGAAAATCTCAATTTAAACAAGTGAATAAGCGTTAAATTCGGCCGGGCCGAACTTTGGATACCCTCCACCATAGATATACTGACAGGTACTAGAAATGAAAATATGGGAACATACCAAAAAGTGGACCTATACCGACATTTCTATGTAAATTATAATACAAATTTCAGAAATTTTTAATGGATTATTATACCCCAGTCTTATGGCTAATGAGGGTGTATACACTTTACACCGTGAAAATGTGCCTCATCGAAATATTGGTTCTAGACCCCATGTTTCTTTGGACCAAATCCGTTTCAGAAAATTTACATTTCATTCAAACTTTGCCAATCTTATTATTTCTTCCAAACTTAGTTCAAATTCGAAGATGGGGAATATCGGTCTACCCCTTCCGGTACCTCCCACACAGGGGCTAGGTTTAAATACGGTTTATAGTTCATATATTATCGAACCTTACGTTCATTATCGAACCTTACGTTCTAGTTTTTTATCTCGATATCCTACATAGGTGATATAGTTACAACATAGTCTTAGAACCAAACCTAAAACGCGGAACAAATTGCATAACTATTTTAATATAAAAAAGGGGTTATATGGGGACTACCCCAAAAAGGGGGTGCATATTAAAACATTTTTGTAGAGAAATTTGTTACCATATTCGACTACAAAATACCAAATTTCAGCGAATTCGGTTGAAAAACGTGCTCAAGAACCTCAAAATAGCGAAAGTTGGGGGTTGAAAACTACGATCAAAACTTCCAAAATACTGAAAATTAGAGGGTATATTTTTTGGTGGAGATATTTGGCACCTAATAGGAACCAAATTTCAGCGAAATCGGTTGAAAAACGCACTCAAGAACCCCAAAATACCGACATTTGGGTGTACCCTTATATGGGGGCTACCAGAAAAAATGGACCTATATTTATAATTTTTAGTGGAGTGATTTGGTACCCAATAAGAACTCAAAGTACTAAATTACAGCCAATTCGGTTGAAAACTACGATCAAAACCCCCAAAATACTGAAAATTAGAGGGTAGCGTTATATGGGGGCTACCAGAAAAAATGGATCTATATGTATAATTTTTTGTGGAGAAATTGGGTACCCAATAGCAACTCAATATACCAAATTTCAGCGAATTCGGTTGAAAGACGCCCTCAAGAACCCCAAAATACCGAAAATTGGGGGGTACCCCTATATGGGAGCTATGCCTAAACGTGGACCGATATATCCCATCTTCGAACTTGACCTGCCTGCAGACAAAAGACGACTCTGTGCAAAATTTTGGCGATCTATCTCAACTCGTTTAGACGCTAGAGTGATTACAACAGACAGATCGTCTTAGAATTTTACGCTGATCAAGAATATATATACTTTATAGGGTCGGAAATGATTATTTCGATGCGTTACAAACGGAAAAACAAAACTAATATACCCTCCATACTATGGTGGAGGGTATAAAAATCAATCAATATTTTCACAAGTTGTTGAATTCTTCCCATATAATGCTACACCCATAATTTTATATTTTGAATTGGCTCTAATGTAAACTTTTTGGTTCTTTATGATTTCAAAACTTCCTACCAATGAATTGAATCCCTCGGCAGCGGGTTCTACTATATCGGATTGATCGATTCATCCCGGCCAGCGACTACCACTCCAGTTATATATGTTTGTATTGTTTTTCTGTTTTGGTGGCAACATATCCCGGAATGCTTGCTCTGTATTCTTTGGGTCCGTGCCGGGATCGAACAAAACCCCACTATCCTTAAACATAGGAAAGCCAAATGGTAAAGATTCGGAGAGTTCACCAACCAGCGCTTCCGAGAACTTTCTATTCCTTCTGATGTACGGGTAGCAGAAAGGAAATTCCGAGGCATCATTAAAGCTGCAGCCGCTAGTTTTATACCTGCTGGTCGAATACCCGAAATGAGACTTAATTTCCCAGCAGAAGCAGTTGGTCTAGCAAATGAGCGTTATAAACTCCGTCGATCTAACCCAGCAGATCCCAGGGTAAGGGAACTTACGTTGGAAGTCAGCAGATTAGTCGCGGAGCACAAAAGGAATAAATGATTGAAAGACCTGAAGAGTTGCAACATTGGTACCGGAGTAAGTAAACTGTGGGCAACGGTTAAGTCGCTCTCGAACCCTGGTAAGAACGATGATGAGACTTCAGTCACATTTAACGACGAAACTGTGACGGATGCGAATTGATTTTAACAGACAGTTTGTCGAGTATGCCCAGAGCGACAGATTGAAGAAACGACCACTTCGTCGTATAAGATATCTTCCAGTCGAGGAAGTACAACCACAGTTCAAGATAGGTGATGTTGTATGTGTAACGCCAAGTCATCCAAAGCGTTGGGCCCTGACGAAATATCCTTGTGTTACTGAAGCAGCTGGACTTGGTTGGAGACGAGTACTTGACCAACGTCCTCAACTTATCGATAGCCACCCACGTCGTTCCCGAAGCCTGAACAATGGGCAGGGTGATCGCGCTAGTGAAGCCGGGTAAGAATGCCAGCAAAGGTGAATCTTACAGGACGATTTCACTTTTGTCGTCAGTAGCGAAGACCCTTGAGGCATTACTCCTTCCCAGCATTAGAGAAAGTTATCCAGTTGTGGATCATCAACATGGATTCCGTAAGCAACACAGTACAACAACAGCATTGTACGTCATCTCTGCACATACAAGTCGAGGACTTAACCATAACCGGCGGTGCGATAGAACAGTGTCGGTAGCGCTTGATACTGTCAACCATGACAACCATGAGGACATTGAGAGCATTTCCCTCCGGCCGAGTTTGAAATGTTGGATAATCAACCAAATGTGTGGACGCCAGTCGTACGTAGAGTTCTGGAACAAGAAGTCCATACCCCGTAGAATTAAACAGGGAGTTCCCCAGGGTGGAGAGATTTCTCCAGAACTGTTTAACCTTTTTCCTTTCCGGTATTACACGCCCTCCGGACGTTACATTATACGATCATGGCTTCGGGTCCCATTGTTGAGGACATATGTGTGAGGTTGAACGCCTATCTCGTCGAATTAGCAGCCTTCTTTATAGCGAGGAATATGAAAATATCCGCCACGAAGTCGTCAGCAATTTTATTCACCACATGTACTGCGGAGATGAGAATGCCGTTGAATGTGCATTGAATGCCGTTCCGACCCCAACTACCCCAAAATACTTGGGGCCAAATTCTACAGTATGTTTAAATCGTCTGCGCAAACCACAGTTATCTGCGATAACTTGAAAAGTAGGAACAAAGTCCTCAAGTCGCTTGCCGGCAGCACATGGGGCGCAGACAAGGAAACCTTGTTGACCTCTTACAAAGCAATAGGTCGGTCTGTGGCGAGCAATGCTGTTCCAGTGTGGTCTGCGAACACTAGTGATACGCAATTGAGAAGAATTCAGACCTGTCAGAACGCCACCCTGAGGACTGCGACAGTGTGCCTCCTCATGACACCAATGGACCATCTTCATGAGAAGATCCTTCCCTTACGTCAGCAGAGCAAAATTCTTTCGTTGCAGTACCTGCTCGGGTGCTTCAGGGACAAACATCCCAACAAGTGAAGAAGTGGCTGTCGGTGTTGCCGACCGTCCATGGTTTGTGGAGGTATACAGAATTATACTACTATATATATATATATATACGATTTACAAATCTTGAAAATGTTGACCCTTTTGCAGGGGAGCTACTAGAGGGAGTGGGCGATTAGTCCAATTTTCAAACATTATACATGCTTGGTGCGTGATGTAAATATAAAATTAGTACAATTTTGGCCTTTTTTTTGAAGGTACCAGTAGGAGAACACTGAATTTTGCCATCTTCGAAATTGATTTTAGTTTGAAGTAAACAATGCAATGCAATATTATGTTATACATTGAACAAAATTTGACGCTTTGTTAGGGAAGCAACAGAAGGAGTGCATGAATGAGTCCTGACTTCATTCCTAACTGTTTGATAATGAAACCTTGTGGGTATCAAATAATCTCAAGCTGATCTTGGGTGAAGCTTTGTGAACATAAGTATGTATGTTGGCACATCGCATTTTATGTCAACAATCCGCACTCTTTTAACAAAAACCGTTTATACGACGTACCGGCCGTAAATGGATTCATTTGGTGTGTACAATGCATTCTTTCGTCATGGTTTTAGGTATTTAAAAATTTTAATTAAAGAAGTATTTGCTTCTTATAAATTCATACCCATAAAAATTGTTCTTGAGATTTTTAAATTACAAAAATTCCACCTCGTCTTATAGCTGCATTATGAAACCTGCATAATGTCGCAGTACTTTACAGAGCACTGAAATTGCAAATTTATGATAATAGTACCGACGACATTAAATGCACTTACAGTTAGTTTATCATTAAGTTTTTTAAAATTTATGTGCATATATTTATATCGTACCTGATGCTTATAGCGTATTGAATTAAGGGTAGAATGATGTGTGCTAAGTTTCGTGAAGATCCATTCAGATTTAGATATAGCTCCCATCAGGGAGGTACGCAGGGGGGCGGCCCTGGGGGCCCGGGCCCCCCCCGAAAAGAATTTTTTTCACAGTAAATTTATGTTTGCAACAGCGAATTTTTTCATTTTGATTTTGAGAGTGCGGCGTACTAAATCTGCTCGAATAAAATTAAATTTCAAATAGGCTGCAGAAAGACGTGTGTTCCTTCGAGGAAACATTGATATGCAATTGTAAGGATACATATATACAATATACCCAAAGTGGTGAAGGGTATCGTATAGTCGCCCCAGTCTTTCTTTACTGGTTTGAGTCTAAGTTTAAGAAAGTCCATTCAAATGCCTTGAAATCCAGCGTTATATTCTTTTTACGTGCCGAATCTAATGAGCCCAGCCATGTTCAATTCCGCCCTAACGGGCGGATATAGGTACCTTGAATGTAGGAAAAACTGCAACAAAAAAAACTACCTTGAATGTAGGAGAAACTGCAAAAAAAAAACTACCTTGTATGTAGGAAAAATCAAATCAATTATCCAAAATTTATTGTGGCGGCACAACCGCGGTTCTTATCCAATTCTTTTAAAAAGGTGTACCATTGTTTATTTTCATAGGAGATTACTGAAATCTGATGCGCATAAAAATCGTATGCACGTTGCGTCATTTTTAGCCATTTTTAGGGTTTGTGCATAATAGTAAAGTGCATCGATCGGCACACTTTGACCTCTAAGTGGAACAACTAATTTGCGCAACAACTAATTTAAAATTAAACTCATGAATGTGCTCGCAAATGTTTTTTTTTCAAATTTTTTATGAAACTGGCTGACCCAGCAAACGTTGTTTTGCCTTTATAATTATATATTTTGGTAGAACTTATTTCACCAAATATTTTTTTTTTTTTCAATAGAAGACCATGTATTGTTATTGCTCCAACATTTTTACAACATGTTATTTGTCCCTTCTTGAAGGATTCTTCAGATCTTAAATTATTAAAGATTTATGCATTCTACATCATTAGTAGTTTGTATTTTAATTGAAGGTCTTGTCGAAGCTATTTACTTCGTCAATGTCACTTGAGCAGACAACATAACATCAGTATTCGCTTGCACATTTTCTATATTCTTAGGACAACTTAATTAATTATATTTCATTTCTATTTCCTTCAACGGAAACCAGATGGTTATGCATGCACACACATTTATATTTTACGTACAAATTAGCCGAATCTGGTTAGGGGGACCTGTTCAAGTGCATAATATGACTATTTCTTCTTCGCTCTGGGATTACTTACAATTCTTTCTCCATTTGAAATGAATTCATTGAAGAATTTCTCAGGTACGCTATAAATACATGCACATAAATTTATAAAAACATAATGACAAACTAACTCTAAGTACATTTAATGTCGTCGGTACTATTATCATAAATTTGCAAATGTAGTGCTCTGTACAGCACTGCTACATTATGCAGGTGCCATAAGGCAGCTATAAAGCAGAGTGGAATTTCTGTAATTTATAAATCTCAAGAAAATTTGTTATGGGTATGAATTTATAAGTATTGCATTAGGCAATTTTCTATGGAGGAATATAATGAAGAAAGCGTAGCGTGCTTACTTTATTTAGAATTAAGAAAAATTCAATATTTTAAATACATTAAATTTGTCGTTACAGTTTTAAGAAATAATATATTTTACACACCAAATGAAACCATATATGACTGGTACGTCTTATAACCGGTTATTGCTTGCGTCTTGATTGTTGACATATATTCCTGTATAAAATGTGATGTGTCAACATACATACTGATGATTACCAATCTTCCCTTATGATCAGTTTGAGACTAACAAGGTTTCTTTGTCTGCGCCCGAAGTGTCGCCTGTGGGTGGCCTGGATTGTACCTCCCACGACATATACATTCATTTTCGCAGTTCATGTATGTGGATATTTCCATACACCGCGTGAGATGGATGAGGCAGATGCTCAACAGTTTACTTAAGTCCTCAATGATCGAATTTAAATAAATTATCAATTATAGAAACCGAAATTCTGTAGAGGACGCATGCAATTGATTATTATCTATTCAAGTCTGTCGAGAATTAGACATTGCCAAACAGTTGAGATACAAGATGTAATACTTTTGACAAATCAAGTATTACAACAAAATTTCATTGGATGGACTGCATGGTCTGGCTTATATGTGTGAGGATGATGATGTTGGTGATCAACAACTGTACAACTTTCTCCAATACAGAAAAAATAATTCCCCAAGAATCTTTTCAATGGGCCTCAAAACTAAGATCGACATTTATGAATATCCTTTATTAGAATCCTTGATTGTTATCAATAGAACAGCCGTGTCGATGCTTGAGGTAGACAATTATGGTGGTGGTCTGATCAAGAACATGTGAAAAAGCGGTAAGTTTGACATTGCCCGTCTTATTATTTCATTCAAACTTAGTTCAAATTCGAAGATGGGGAATATCGATCCACTCCTTCTGGAACACCCATACAGGAGCTAGGTCTAAATGCGGCTATAGTTCATTATCGAACTTTACGTTCTAATTTTATTTTTATCTAAAATACCAAATTGCAGCAAATTCGGTTGAAAAACGTGCTCAAGAACCCCAAAATACCGAAAATTGGGGGTACCCTTATATGGGGGCTATCCGAAAAAATGGACCTATATTCATAATTCGGCGGAAAAATACGATCAAAACCCTCAAAATACTGAAAATTAGGAGGTACCGTAATATGGGGGCTCCAGAAAAAGTGGACCTAATTTATAATTTTTTATGGAGACATTTACTACCCAATAAGAACCCAATGTAGCAAATTTCAGCGAATTCGGTTGAAAAACGCGCTCCAGAATCCCAAAATGCCGAAAATTGGGGGGTACCCTTATATGGGAGCTATGCCTAAACGTGGACCAATGAAGCCCATCTTCGAACTTGACCTGCCTACAGACTATCTCAATCCGTTTAGACGCTAGAGAGCTTACAATAGACAGACGGACAGACAGACGGAAATGGCAATATCGTCATAGAATTTTACGCTGGTCAAGAATATATATACTTTATAGGGTCGGAAATGATTATTTCGATGAGTTGCAAACGGAAAAACAAAATGAATATACCTTCCATACTGTGGTGGAGGGTATAAAAAGGGGGTTATATGGGGACTACCACAATAAGGGGGCGAATATTAAAAATTTTTGGTAGGGAGATTTGTTACCATATACGACTACAAAATACCAAATTGCAGCGATTTCGCTCCAGAACCCCTAAATACCGAAAATTGGGGGTACCCTTATATGGGGGCTATCCAAAAGAATGGACCTATATTCATAATTTTTTGTGGAGAGATTTGGTACCTATTAAGAACTCAAAATACTAAATTACAGCTAATTCGGCGACAAAATACGTTCAAAGCCCCCAAAATACTGAAAATTAGGAGGTACCGTTATATGGGGGCTACCAGAAAAAGTGGACCTATATTTATAATTTTTTGTGGAGACATTGAGTACCCAATAAGAACCCAATGTACCAAATTTCAGCGAATTCTGTTGAAAAACGCGCTCAAGAACCCCAAAATACCGAAAATATGGGGGGTACCCTTATATGGGAGCTATGCATAAACGTGGACCAATAAAATCCCTCTTCGAACTTGAATCTATCTCAATTCGTTTAGACGGTAGAGTGATTACAACAGACGGACGGACAGAGGGACGGACATGTCTATATTGTCATAGAATTTTACGCTGATCAAGAATATATGTACTTTGTAGGATCGGAAATGATTATTTGGATGAGTTACAAACGGAAAAACAAAATTAATATACCCTCCATACTATGGTGGAGGCTATAAAAAAGGGGCATGCCTTATCAAACCGAGTGACTCGATATTAATAGTAAATCTTTTGTTTTTATTTCTGGTTCGATTCTCAGAACATAGCTGTTAAATTTGGCACTTTTTCAAATTTTGATTTCATTCGTTTTAATTTAATTTGCTTAACACTAGAACGCCGAAGGCGGTCATTTTGACCGCTTTCAAATTTCAAGTACAAAAGCAACTGTGCATTTAATGACACTTTTTTTAAAATTTGGTGAATTTTTTATAATAAATGTAATTCTATGAGGTACAAAAAGTCACCATATTTAAAGAAAAGTGTCATTAAATGCACAGTTGCTTTTGTACTTGAAATTGGAAAGCGGTCAAAATGACTGCCTTCGGCGTTCTAGTGTTATATATATTTGCTTACAGTGACCCAACAAATAATTAAAAATGCCTATAAATGGTGGGCATGAGATTCTTTTCAAAATCGCATAATCATTAAGATATTATTTTATATTAGACTAGCATATGCCCGCAACTTCGTTAGCGAATGTAGGAAACATTTAATAATGTATTAACATATTATTTTATTTTTAGATAGAACTGCACATGCCTGAAAAAACAATCCACACATTAATATCGACCATAAATTAAATTTGAGTATCATTTAGTACCAAATTTCATGATTC
Source organism: Musca vetustissima (assembly GCF_032173495.1). Lineage (NCBI taxonomy): Eukaryota > Metazoa > Arthropoda > Insecta > Diptera > Muscidae > Musca > Musca vetustissima. Next base: position 8,130 of record NW_026880697.1, on the reverse strand, counting down.
GAGCTCTAAGGGTTCACCCAAATCCAAATTTTAACAAATTTTCATTTAGAACACATTATTTCCATAAGTACCCTCCTCAACCAATGATTCCGAATTCAAATTTCAGAATTCCAACTCTACTAATTCACCCACATTTAAAATCCGTACCGAATTTAGTAGTAGAATTTCCAAAACTTCCTACTTAACCCAAACCTACACCCCGACAGTGATTTTAAATCCAAGTTTCAGGATTCCAACTCCATAGGTTCACCCACAATTCAAATTGTACCAAATTTAGTACACAGTAGTATGAATTTCCAAAATATTAGTTTCAGGATTCCAATTCTATCGGTCCATCCACAATTCAAATTATACCAAATTTTGTACACAGCAGTGCCAAAATTCGCCCACCACTATTGGTTCACCCATACCTCAAATTCTACCAAATTTAGTACATAGTTGTTGTACCAATTTCCAAAACTTCCTACATACCCCAACCCTACACCCCACAGTGATCCTAAATCAAGGTTTCAGGATTCCAACTTTATCGATTGACCCACAATCCAAATTGTACCAAATTTAGTACACAGTAGTACGAATTTCCAAAATTTCCTGCTTAACCCAAACCAACACCCCACAGTGATCCTAAATCTAAGTTTCAGGTTCTACCGGTTCACCCACAATTCAAATTGTACCAAATTTAGTACACAGTAATACGAATTTCTAAAACCTCCTTCCTTCCTAAATCCAAGTTTCAGGATTCCAACAATATCGTTTCAATCACAATTAAAATTGTACCAAATTTAGTCCACAGTAGTACGAATTTCCAAAACTTCCTACATACCCCAATTCTACACCTCCACAGTGATCCTAAATCAAAATTAGAGGATACCAGCTGTATTACCCACAATTCAAATTGTACCAAATTTAGTACACAGTAGTACCAATTTCCAAAACTTCCTATATACCCCAATCCTACACCCCCACAATGATACTAAATTCAAGCTTTAGGATTCCAACTCTTCGGTTCACCCACAATTCAAATTGTACTAAATTTAGTACATAGTAGTACCAATTTCCAAATCTTCCTACATACCCCAATCCTACACCTCCACAGTGTTCATAACTCAAAAGTTCAAGATTCCAACTCTTTCGGTTCACCCAGAAAATCAAATCGTACTAAATTTAGTACATAGTAGTACCCATTTCCAAACCCTCCTACATACCCCAATCCTACACCTCCACAGTGGTCCTAAATCAAAATTTCAGGATTCCAACTATCGCTTCACCTACAATTTAAATTGTACCAAATTTAGTACACTTAGTACAAATTTCTAAAACTTCCTACATACCCCAACCCTACACCCCCACAGTGATCCCAAATCCAAATTTCAGGATTCAAACTCTATCGGTTTGCTCACAATTCAAATTGTACCAAATTTAGTACAAATATCTAAAACTTCCTACATATCTCAATCTTACACCTCAACAGCGATCCTGGCTCCAAATTTCATGATTCTAGCTCCATTGGTTCACCTAAAATTCAAATTGTATCAAATTTATTACCATTTAGTACCCATAAGTATTATTTTCGTAAACTGAATCTTGACCCCAATCCCACACCCCTACAGTGATCCTGACTCCAAATTTTATTGTTCCCGCTCTATAGGATCACCCAAATCCAAACTGTACCGATTATAGTACGACATTTAGTACTTTTCGTACACATGAGTAAAAAATTTCCAAAACTACATTCACATCCCAATCCTACACTCCGACGGTAATTTTAATTTCAAATTCCAGGATTCCACCTCGATTTGTATCTCCCTCAATCCAAATTTCTAGCTCAACTGGTTCGCCAAATACAAATAATACCATATTTAGTACTTTTTAGTACTTTTCGTGCGGTTCTAGTACGAATTTCCAAAAACCCAGCCTTATCTGTCACCTTTGGACTAAGAGTGACCCTCACCCAAAATTTCAAGATTCTAGCTTCAGCCGTTTCGTCTGGGCGTTGATGAATCGTTAAATCAGTCAGTCAATCACTTTACTCTTTCATTAGTATAGATTAAATTTTTACCACATATAGTACCATATAGCACTTTTCGTACACATGAGTAAGCGCATTCAAAACCATCTCCTTAAATGGAACCTACATCTCAACCTTAATTCACTCTACAAATTTTAAGTTTTTAGCGCTATCCGTTCACATGCTACGAAATTGTACCAGATTTAGTACATTTGCGTACTTTTCGGATAGTTATAGTTCGAACTTCCAAAAACCCTTTAGTACATCTATCCTACAGTCAATCAACGACCACCAACCCAAATTTCAGAGTTCTAGCTCCACCGGTTCGCCAAATACAAATGGTATCACATTTAGTACTTTTTAGTACTTTTCGTACCGTTATAGTACGAATTTTCAAAAACCCAGCCTTATCTGTCACATTTGGACCAAGAGTGATCCTCACCCAAAATTTCAAGATTCTAGCTTCAGCCGTATCGTCTGGGCGTTGATGAATCGTTAAATCAGTCTGTCAGTCAATCACTTTACTCTTTTATTAGTATAGATAAAAGCTTATCCGTTCATGTTGAAAAACTCGTTCCTGCAATTAACCGGTCACCATCGTGAAATAAAATTTTCACCGACCTCGCCTCTCAATAAGTTCATTGTTATGCGTGCTGTTTGGCATATGACATCGTCTTTTTAAAACCATATGCCATTCAAGTCAGGTTCTTGCATTTTGGTCGAATAAAGTTGGATATAATCTCACGGTGGCACTCACCATTCACAGTTACGTTATGATTCGCAGCATCTTTGCAGAAATACGGTCCAATGATGCCACCAACCCATAACTCACACCAAAATGTTACTTTTTCTGGATGCCTTGGTAGCAGTGCGTCTAACTGATCGTCACTCCCAAAACGACAAATCTTCTTATTTACGTACCGATTGAGTCCAAAATGAGCTTCATGCATGAACACATTTTTTAAATAATTCTAAACAATTTTTCTAAGGAAAATTGTACCTTCGTCCAACTTTCCCAGGGACCACTTTCGTAATTAAACTCAATGATTTGCATGACCAGGGCTTCCAGATAGATATTTTAAAGTGTTGCTGTTAGAGCTCCTATTATAGATATCCAAAGTGATGTAGAATATCTTAAGGTCTAATTTTCGTCCTTCAGGATTTTAAGTATATCCCATATTATTTATATCCCATTTTATTTAAAAACAATAGCATATAAAGATGTTTGCACTTGCGAATCTGAATATAAACCTGCTTTATTTTTATGGTTTCATGTTGCTTCAATTTGTGCATATTGACCCTGCTGTGCTTTTCTTTTGCTAAATGTTATAATATTGCACAACAACAAACTTCAATCAAAATGAACTTTTTAAATAAATGGATAGCGACAACAAGATGTCATTCAATCAAAATAAATGACAATTCTTTTGTCCTTTTGTGATTGAAATATATTATGACAATGATCACAAAACACAAACGTTTATTCTTTGTTATTTATTTCTATGAGCTGAGACAATAGTTAGGTTTGAATGAAAGCAATTACGTGTATACAAACAGACATATGTATTTATGTGTGTATATACTATTATGAAGAATACAAATGCGAACCTTCATGTTAACATTTATGGTGTATCTGCATATTATTGTCTAGACATGATAATTGCGTTGATTTTGTTTTGCAGAAATTGATATCCAAATAAGGCAATATTTCCCCATAAAATATCATCGAGTCGGAATTTTAACATTTACATTGTACATTTTGTCTAAGGCAATCACTATTTTATAGAAGTTATAAAACGTGAGGAAACTACAAAAGAAATTCACGGATCCTTTATATGGGACTACTTGTAAACATGGTCCTTTACTGGTTGTTTTAATCACTAGAGAGATATGTGGCATATTTTTCGTTATTGTACCCTTCACCACACTGTGGTACAGGGTATTATGTTTGTAACATATGTTTGTAACAGGCAAAAATAATCGTGATAGACCCATGGTTCCTTGAGAATATGCATAGAATCACTTTCTGAGTCGTTTTATGCATGTCCGTCTGTCCGTCCATGTATTTTTGTTAACAAAGTACAGGTCGCATTTATGATCCGATTTGGATGAAATTTGGCACAGGTCACTTAATTGGCCCAAGGACGAACCCTATTGAAATTGGAGACAATCGGTCCACGTTTAGGCATAGCGCCCATATAATTTCGGTATTTCGATGAAATTTGGTACTTTGAATTCTTATTGGGTAGCAAATCCCCCTACCAAAAATTATAAAAAAAGGTCCATTTTTTCGGATAGCCCCCCTATAAGATTACCACCAATTTTCGGTATTTTGGGGGTTTTGATCGCATTTTTCGACCGAATTCGCTGAAATTTGGTACTTTGTGTTCTTATTGGGTAGCAAATCTCCATACCAAACATTATAAAAAAAGGTCAATTTTTTTCGGAAAGCCCCCATATAAAGGTACCCCAAATTTTCGGTATTTTCCGGTTCTTGGGCTCGTTTTATAACTAAACTCTCTGAAATTTTGTACATTCTCTGAAATTTTGTACATTATTGGGTACCAAATTACTCCACTAAAAATTATAAATATAGGTCCAGTTTTTCTGGTAGTCCCCATATTTTTCGACCGAATTGACTGTAATTTAGTACGTCGAGTTCTTATTAGGTAGCACATCTCTCCATTACAAATTATAAATATTGGTCAATTTTTTCTGGTAGCCCCCATATAAGGGTACCCCCCAATTTTCGGTATTTTGGGGTTCATGAACCAAATTCTTTTTATACCCTTCACCACACTGTGGTACTGGGTATTATGTCTTTGTGCACATGGTTCCTTTTGAGAATATGCATAGAATCACTTTTTGAGTCGATTTAAGCACGAAATTTGGCACAGCGTAACAAATTAGGTCTAAAGTGTTAAGTTTCCTGATAATCGGTTCAGATTTAGATATAGATCTCATATAAAATGATATCTATATTTAGATATAGATCTCATTTTCTTCCGATTTAAGTTAAATTGTGCACAAAAGTCCGTATATATCTCTCGATTTGCACTAAATTTGGCTCATCGTTATGAATTAGGGCTAGAATGATGTGTGTTAAGTTTTCTGAAAATCGGTTCGGATTTAGATATAGCTCCATATATATTTTCGTCCGATTTAATGTAAATGGTGCACCAAAGTTCCTTAATATCTTTCGGTTTGTACTAAATTTGGCACAGCGTAATGAATTAGGTCTAGATGTGTGTTAAGTTTCCTAAAATCGGTTCAGATTTAGATATAGCTTCTATATCTGACCAAATGAACAATTTAGTATCGGTTGCAGAATGACGTGTTTATAGTTCCAATTTCATTTTACTGGTTCTATAAAAATTCGAATATACTCAAAGTGGTGAAGGGTATCATATAGTCGGCCCCGTCCGACTATACTACTTTTTTTACTGGTTTTTTGTTATATATATTTTTAGAACGATTATTGAACGTATTCAATAGAAAAAGAAAGACATATCTCCCATATATAATTTCGGACGATTTTAGTCAAATGGTGCACAAACTCCCAATATTTTTCCGAATGTGACAACATTTTTTAACAATACACTGAAATAAGTACAGATTGATGTCTATTGTGTACCAGAAATCCTATTATGATTATTAATATTATTATTACCAAATTTTGGGCAGTAAACTGAATTTAGTTAAGAATAAATGTGTTTGTGGTGAACCAAAGCCTCTATATTTCTTTCGATTTGCACCAAATTGAGCATAGCGTATTAGATTGAGGCTATTATAGCTGTCATATATATGTTCATACGATTTCATCGAAATGGTGCGCCATGTAACCGAAATTTTTCTGATGGCAATGACATATTTCATTGACTGTCGTAGTGAACCTATGTGGAATATTAAATATCGTTCAAACAAATTCAAAGTTATAGCAGAAAGGAAAGTAGTAAAATCGGACTGGACCGACTTTATGATACCCTTCACCACTTTATGTATATTGTACATATGTATCCTAACAATTTCATGTCAATGTTCCCTCGAAGGAACATACACCTTTCTGCAACCTATGCTAAATTTAATTTCAATCGGGCAGATTTAGAATCGTTTGCGTACAATGGGACAAATTTATAAAAATCGATTTTTAGCAAACTTGATACACGCTACTCAGTATGCCGCACTGTTAAGAATATTGTCTCAATACGACACCCGTTCGAAATATATATGGTACGTTGTGCAAAATTTCGTGTCAATTCGACAAACATTAGGAGTTTGATGCACCACTTACCTAAAATCGGACGAAAATACGATATGCCAATTTGTGTGAAAATCGAAAGATATATAGGGGCTTTGGTACACCATTTACATTAAATCTGACGGAAATATATATGGGAGCTATATCTAAATCTGAACCGATCTTCTTTCCGAACTTAACACACATCATTCTCACTTAATTTAGTACGCCATGCCAAATTTCGTGAAAATCGAAGAATATATAGGGACTTTGGTGCACTATTTACTTTAAATCGGACGAAAATATATATGGGATCTGAACCGATTTTCACGAAACTTGGCACACATCATTCTAGACTTAATTCTGTACGCTATGCCAAATTTCATGCAAATCAAAAGATATATGGGGATTTTGGTGGACCATTTACATTAAATCGGACGAAAATATATATGGGAGCTATATATAAATCTGAACCGATTTTCAGGAAACTTAACACATATCATTCTTGACCTAATTCATTGCGCTGTGCCAAATTTCGTGCAAGTCGAAAGATATTAAGGGACTTTGGTGCACCATTTACATTAAATCGGACGAAAATATATATGGGAGCTATATCTAAATCTGAACCGATTTTCAGGAAACTTAACACACATCATTCTAGTCTGAATTCAGTACGCTATGCCAAATTTCTTGAAAATCGAAAGATATATGGGGACTATATATATATATATATATATATATGGGGACTATATATGGGACTATAACTATATCTGAACCAATTTTCACAAAATTTAGCACACATCATTCTGGACCTAATTCTGTAGCCTATGCCAAATTTCGTACAAATCGAAAGATACATAGGAACTTTGATGCCTATATCGGACGAAACCCGCTAAATATTGACCGATAGTTATTAAAACCGTAATTCGAATTAGTTGGCCAGATCCCTTTCCCCGTATTAAAGTTATGATGTTCAGTTCTTAATTGTACCATTTAGCGCGACTACAACATAATGTTTTCGGTCGATTTCATCCAATAAATAGCATCTGATATAGATTAGATTATAGATGTCGTCCTTGACCATAACAGGAACTTCGTTCAAAATTTCAAAACGATCAACGTGACATATCCGCCGACTAGAATGGTAATTATATTATTAAACAATATCCGATTAGGTAGACCGCTGTAAATATTATCGTATAACTTTTGCATGTAGGATGGGTTCTGGCCAATGGAAAAGATCGGTTTTTTTAGGGATGAAATGGACCAAAAACTTTATTTTTACTGGTCGCTCCAGAGGCCGCACTTATGGCCCAAACACCGGAGAAGGGTATCGGACCAAAGAATAAGCGTGCATGTTTTGATAAAGATCGGTCAATATTTAGCGGGTCAAATGTACCGTGACTTTTGTGTGAAAAATGATAAAATTTGTATTCTATAGCGTATATATTTACTCCTGAAGAACAAAGACCCGAGAAGTTGATAGCATATCCAAGAGGAGTGGTTGACCTTTAAATTGACACCAATTGTCCATGAGGATCCAGGTATGGTCAAGGAAAACGGCTTTAATTTTCGGCGATGATCAGATAATAATATTAGGATGAGTGGTCCGAAGAATTATTATTATTATTATTTTTTTTTTTTAATTGATCTTTACGCCCCAATTAAAAGCCGAGCATCACAACACAACCCATGGTGAAGGGAATCTAGACAAGTAATTAGAAGGGCTGTACTGAATATAAGTCATATTTGTTGACTTCTGGTCGGTCAAGAAATATTGCCCAAGCTCAGAATATAAAACTACAGAAAGTTATATTTTCGTGGAAGTTGTGTAGGGTATCATATGGTCGGCCCATCCGACTATACTGCTCGGCTCACAGCAATC